>NC_058081.1:120568894-120868894 GCF_014858855.1 Bufo gargarizans | reverse complement strand
CTCCCCAAACTTGGTACAGTTGGACAATTTAGGATTAGGATTAAAATTTTGAAAAGTGGGCGGGGCCAAAAACAACCAATCAGATTTCTTTCATTGATTTCAATATGGAAAAAAAAAATTCAGAAAATTGAAAAATGCTGCCATGATTGATGTCAGGGGCTTCAGATCGCTGAAATCAGGTGATAGATTACTTTGGAATCAAAAATTTAAAAAGTGGGCGGAGCCAACAACAACAAATCAGATTTTCCCTATTGACTTCAATGAGAAATCTTTAAATTGCTGTCATTCTCACAGTATTTAAGCCAGAATACCCAAACTTGGCATCGTAGGTCATTGGGTGACTGGGGTCAATTTTTTTTTTAAAGTGGGCGGAGTCTACAACGGCCAATCAAATTTCAGCTATTTGTTTAAATGGGAAAAATTTAAACTGCCGCTGCTCTTAGACTGTTAATGGCAGGGTAATAAAACTTGGCACAGTTGGTCACTGGCGGACTGTGACAATGAAGATCTCATTTTGGGGACGCTAAAAAGTGGGCGGAGCCACAAACAACCAATCAGATTTTCCCTATTGACTTCAATAAGAAACCTTTAAACAGCTGTCATTCTCACAGTTTTTAAGCCACAGCACCCAAACTCGGCAGGGTGGGTCAGTGTGAGGCAAAGGTCAAAATTGATAAAAGTGGGCGGAGTCTACATCGGCCAATCAAATTTCAGCCATGTGTTTGAATGGGAAAAATTCAAACTGCCGCTGCTCTTAGACTTTGATTGGCACAGTCTTCAAACTTGGTGCAGTTGGTCACTGGAGGACTGGGATTAAAATTCAAAAAAGTGGGTGGAGCCACCAACAGCCAATCAGATGACAAGCCAACATCTTGTGGTTTCTTCAGAAACGACACCTTCTAGTTATTCTGTTTTATTATTATTCTCCGTCCCCCCTTTTTCTATACACTACTCCTCCTACAGTTTTGGGGTTACAAACGCCAAACTTTCCACACTTCTACGACCTATAGTAAGGAAAGTTGCTTGTGCTTTAATAAGCAATCCTACCCTCCGGGCCCCTGTGGCGGACCACCGGAGACCCCTTTTTTGCAATTGACTTTGACAGTGAAAATTTTCAAATCGCTCCCATTCGTACAGTTTTGAAGCTACACTCCCCAAACTCGGACCACATATTGTTGGTGTCAACCCGAATAAATGGGGGAGCTAGCAACGGCCAATGAAAATTTAGCTATTTTCTATACGCTACTCCTCCCACAGTTTTAGGAGAACAATTACCAAACTTTAAACACCTGTTCGGCACATACCCGAATAGGTTGCTCGTGCTTTGTTAACCGATCCCACCCTCCAGGCCCCTGGGGCGGCCCCCTGAAGACCCCACTTTTTGTCATAGACTTTCATTGGAAAATTGTAAACTTTTACCACTCATACAGCTTTGAAGTTAAAGGGCTTCTGTCACCTCCAAAACTCATTTTTCATTTTTGGGCATATTAAAATCCTTATTGTATGACTATTCAATATATAGGGCTCTTACCTTGTTCTGTGGATTCGTTTCATTAAAAATCGAGCTTTTAAAATATGCAAATTAATTCACTACCAGCAAGTAGGGTGTCTACTTGCTGGTAGCCGCCGCATCCTCCTTTTAACCCCTTAGGGACACAGCCTTTTTACACCTTAGGACCAGGCCAGTGCTGATAACTTTAAAACGCTTTGACTTATCTAGGCCGTTCTGAGATTGTTTTTTCGTCACATATTGTACTTTATGACACTGGTAAAATGAAGTAAAAAAAAATATTTTTTTTTCACAAAATAATACCTAATTTACCCAAAAATTTCAAAAATTTGCAAATTTCAAAAGTTTCAGTTTCTCTACTTCTGTAATACATAGTAATACCCCCAAAAATTGTGATGATTTTACATTCCCCATATGTCTACTTCATGTTTGTAGCATTTTGGGAATGATATTTTATTTTTTGGGGATGTTACAAGGCTTAGAAGTTTAGAAGCAAATTTTGAAAATTTTCAGAAATCTTCAAAATCCCACTTTTTATGGACCAGTTCAGGTTTGAAGTCATATTGTGAGGCTTAGATAATAGAAACCTCCCAAAAATGACCCCATCTAAGAAACTACACCCCTCAAGGTATTCAAAACTGATTTTACATACGTCGTTAACCCTTTAGGTGTTGCACAAGAGTTATTGGCAAATGGGGATGAAATTTGAGAATTTCATTTTTTTGTCTAATTTTCCATTTTAACCCATTTTTTCCACTAACAAAGCAAGGGTTAACAGCCAAACAAGACTGTATCTTTATTGCCCTGACTCTTCCGTTTACAGAAACACCCAATATGTGGCCGTAAACTACTGTACGGCCACACAGCGGGGCGTAGAGTGAAAGGTGCGCTGTTTGGTTTTTGGAAGGCTGATTTTTATGGACTGGTTTATTTACACCATGTCCCATTTGAAGCCCCCTGATGCACCCCTAGAGTAGAAACTCCCTAAAAGTGACCCCATCTAAGAAACTACACCCCTCAAGGTATTCAAAACTGATTTTACATACGTCGTTAACCCTTTAGGTGTTGCACAAGAGTTATTGGCAAATGGGGATGAAATTTGAAAATTTCATTTTTTTGCCTTATTTTCCATTTTAACCCATTTTTTCCACTAACAAAGCAAGGGTTAACAGCCAAACAAGACTGTATCTTTATTGCCCTGACTCTTCCGTTTACAGAAACACCCCATATGTGGCCGTAAACTACTGTACGGCTACACAGCGGGGCGTAGAGTGAAAGGTGCGCCGTTTGGTTTTTGGAAGCCAGATTTTGCTGGACTGTTTTTTTGACACCATGTCCCATTTGAAGCCCCCTGATGCACCCCTAGAGTAGAAACTCCATAAAAGTGACCCCATCTAAGAAACTACACCCCTCAAGGTATTCAAAACTGATTTTACATACATTTTTAACCCTTTAGGTGTTGCACAAGATTTAATGGAAAATAGAGATACAATTTCCAAATGTCACTTTTTTGGCAGATTTTCAATTTTAATATTTTTTTTCCAGTTACAAAGAAAGAGTTAACAGCCAAACAAAACTCATTATTCATGGCCCTAATTCTGTAGTTTACAGAAACACCCCAGATGTGGTCGTAAACTGCTGTACGGTCACACGGCAGGGCGCAGAAGGAAAGGAATGCCATACGGTTTTTGGAAGGCTGGATTTTGCTGGACTGTTTTTTTTGACACCATGTCCCATTTGAAGCCCCCCTGATGCACCCCTAGAGTAGAAACTCCAAAAAAGTGACCCCATTTTAGAAACTACGGGATAGGGTGGCAGTTTTGTTGGTACTAGTTTAGGGTACATATGATTTTTGGTTGCTCTATATTACACTTTTTGTGCGGCAAGGTAACAAGAAATACCTTTTTGGCACAGTTTTTTTTTTTTGTTATTTACAACATTCATCTGACAGGTTAGATCATGTGGTAATTTTATAGAGCAGGTTGTCACGGACGCGGCGATACATAATATGTATACACATTTTTTTATTTATGTAAGTTTTACACAATGATTTCATTTTTAAAACAAAAAAAGTTTTAGTGTCTCCATAGTCTAAGAGCCATAGTTGTTTCAGTTTTTGGGCGATTATCTTGAGTAGGGTCTCAGTTTTTGCGGGATGAGATGACGGTTTGATTGGCACTATTTTGGGGTGCATATGATTTTTTGATCGCTTGCTATTGCACTTTTTGTGATGTAAGATGACAAAAAATTGCTTTTTTTTACACCGTTTTTATTTTTATTTTTTTACGGTGGTCACCTGAGGGGTTAGGTCATGTGATATTTTTATAGAGCCGGTCCATATGGACGCGGCAATACCTAATATGTATACTTTTTTTAATTTATGTAAGTTTTACACAATGATTTCATTTTTGAAACAAAAAAATGATGTTTTAGTGTTTTCATAGTCTAAGAGCCATAGTTTTTTCAGTTTTTGGGCGATTATCTTAAGTAGGGTCTCATTTTTTGCGGGATGAGATGACGGTTTGATTGTTACAATTTTGGTGTACATGCGACTTTTTTGATCACTTTTATTACCTTTTTTGGGAAGTAAAGTGGGCAAAATTTCTATTTCATCATAGTTTTTAATTTTTTATTTTTATGGCGTTCACCGTTCAGGTAAAGTAACATGACCGTTTTATAGATCAGGTCGTTACGGACGCGGCAATACCAAACATGTGTAGGGAATTTAATTTTTTTCATTTTTAATCAGTGATAAATGTGTTTTTGGATTTTTACTTTTTTTCACTTTTTTTCACTTTTTTTTTTACCCAGACCCACTTGGTTCTTGAAGATCCAGTGGGTCTGATGTCTGTATAATACAGTACTGTACTCTATAGGGTACTGCACTGTATTTTACTTACACTGAACAGATCTATGCTTTCAGCACAGATCTGTTCAGCACCATGGACAGCAGGACGCCTGAGCAGGCGTCCTGTTGCCATGGGAACCTTCCCCGTCTGCCACAACTTCGCAGACGGGGAAGGGTGAGGACTGGGGTGTCGGGGGGCTGTCTGGGGGCTCTCTCCCTCTCCCATCGGGGGGCTGCAAAGGCACAGCAGCCCCCCGATCGGAGAGGGAGGGAGCTCCCTGCGCTGTTAACCTTTTCCATACAGCGGTCCGTACGGACCGCTGTATGGAAAGGGTTAAACGGCTGACATCGCATCAACGATGTCAGCCGTTTATACCAGGGTGCCAGCAATGTGCTGGCACCCTGGTATACCCACTAGAAACCAACGATTATTCAAGGGGAGGCGGGCGGGGGATCGCGATCCCGCCTGCCGCACCGCCTGCCTCCCGCACCGCCCGCAACCCTCCCCCTGCACCACCCGCCCACTAAATATCATTCAGGGGTGCAGGGGGAGGAAGAACATATATATTCTGGGCATTGTAAAGTTTCTGATCCCCGCGGTCCCTCAGAAACGGCAAAAAGCGCATCAAACCGCAGGTCTGAATTGACCTGCGGTTTGTTGCGATCGCCGACATGGGGGGGTCACGGGACCCCCCCCGCGCATTTAGCCTAGGTGCCTGCTCAATGATTTGTGCAGGCACCTTGTTCCGATCACTGCCAGCCGGGCGGCAGTGATCGGAACAACACATGACGTACCGGTACGTCATGTGTCCTTAAGTACCAGGGCATCATGACGTACCGGTACGTCATGTGTCCTGAAGAGGTTAAAAAAACGCCCCCTCCTCCAGTTGATTGACAGGGCCAGCGAGTGCTCTCCTCCTCCGGCTGGCCCTGTCAGCATTTCAAATTGCTGCCATTCTTACACTGTTATTGGCAGGGTCTTTAAACTTGGTACATTCGGTTACTGGGTGACAGGAAATCTAATTTAAAAAGTGGACGGAGCTACAAACAACCAATCAAATTTTCCCTATTGACTTCAATGAATTTTTTTTAAAAGCTGTTATTCTTACAATATGAAAGCCAGAGTCCCCAATCTGGCACCATGGGTCATTGGGTGAGTGTGGTTTGAATTTAGGAGAAGTGGGTGGAGCCTTTAACAGCCAATCACATTTAAGCCATCCGTTTTATATGGGAAAATTTAAATTTCTGCCGCTCTTTGACTGTTAATGGCAGGGTTCTCAAATTTGGCACAGACGGTCATTGGGTGACTTGGGTTCAAATTTTAAAAAGCGGGTGGAGCCACAAACAGTCAATCAGATTTCAAGCCAACATCCTGTGGTTTCTTCAGAAACAACACCATCTAGTTAGTATTATTATTTCCATTTTTTTATTTATTATTTTGTACTATCATGCTTGTATTTGCTTTATTTATATCTTCCCCATTGTTCAGAGTACTCTGACTGCCTAGACCTAAGGATGTTTCTGAATTGGTCCAAAATGTATTGCTGACAGAAGAATGGTGCCACCTTGCAGACATCTAACACCGCAGACACTCAGGAGCCTATACAAAAAGGCAAAATAGGAGTGTCTACCACAGGCATAACTGGGAAAGACTGGGCCTGTGGCAAACTTTTAAATAGGCTCCCTCCATTGTGCATTAACATTACACACTAAAATACACACTTTTGTATGCATGAGGCCTAAATCTGAGTAGTTTTAAAAAGTTGACCTGACAGTGTATAGGATGTGCTGCATAAGTTGTAAGTAATGCTGTGTACTCTTTTTATTGATTGCATGCCAGGCTGTACCCCCAAAACATTTTTGGCCTGTAACAGCCCCTCAGGCTGCTATAGTGGTAGTTATGCCCCTGGTATATACAGATTAGTCACTGTCATAGTACTACTCAAATATACCAAAGTAAACTAGTAATACATTTATCTCTTCTCATATTCAACACTGCTCCATACTTCATTAATAGGAAATTAAGTGGACTGTTAAAAATCTCAGACAAGCCCTGCAAAAGCCTAAAATAAAAAATCTACTTAAACGCAACTAGAGATGAGCAAAGTATTCAAAAATTTGATTTGGCTGCTTCGCAGAATAAAAAAAAAAATTGGCTGTGTGACTTATTACTTCATCACGAAGCTAATTTCTTTGTATCCCTCAGATGCTGAATTCATAGCTTTAAAAACGGGTGTAACATTTAAAAAAATTATAAAATCACACTTACCTTCATGCATTTGATCGCGAAAAGCTGGCTGCCACCATCTTGATTGAAAATCTAGCGTGAAATCTTGCGCGGCCCATGATGACATAAGTCTCCACGCATGGAATTTCGTGCGAGATGGCTGCAGCTGGATCTTCGTGCACAAACGGATAAGTCAAGTATGATTTTTTTTTGTTTTTTACCCCATTTCAGGTAAAATCGATTTGTTACTATGAAGCTCTATGAAATTCGTCTTCGTGGCGAATCAAATTTTCCCTGAAAATCAGATCAAACGCAACCCTTTTCTTCAGCATTGATCTCTGTGGTTCTGGTTTGGTCTTCCTGCGGCTTATTGTTTAAAAACTGCAGCAGGGACATGCCGGTATACAGCAAATGTCTGATGCAGCCAACCACTGTCCTAAGTGGTATAATGCTGATAACAGTGATTTGCTGCAGCCGTTCTATACACCTTCACTGACAAAGTGTTGTACACAGTAACATACAGGTGTTTGGAATGTTACTGCTATAGCCAATTACTGTCCTCAGTATCATGTACCATATAGCCTCATGACCCCATTGCATTTGCAAAAAGCAGCAGGAGGACTGGACCAGTGCCACATAGATCGGCACTGGAATAAGCAGTGAGTGTTAGATGATTTTTTAGGCTATTTCAGAGCTTGTCAACATGTTTTATTATATTAGATGAATCCTTAACCCCTTAAGGACTCAGCCCTATTTCACCTTAAGGACCAGGCCATTTTTTGCAAATCTGACCAGTGTCACTTTAAGTGCTGATAACTTTAAAACGCTTCGACTTATCCAGGCCATTCTGAGATTTATTTTGTCACATGTTGTACTTCATGACACTGGTAAAATGAAGTAAAAAAAAAATCATTTTTATTTATAAAAAAATACCAAATTTACCAAAAATGTGTAAAAATTGCAAATTTCTAAGTATTAATTTCTCTACTTCCATAATACATAGTAATACCTCCAAAAATAGTTATTACTTTACATTCCCCATATGACTACTTCATGTTTGGATCATTTTGGGAATGATATTTTATTTTTTGGGGATGTTACAAGGCTTAGAAGTTCGCCAGAAAATTTTAAAAAACTATGGCTCAGAAAATGGAGACACTTAAACATCATTTTACAAAGTTTGTTAACCCTTTAGGTGTTCCACAAGAATTAATGGAAAATAGGGGGGCGGAGCTAGCTGGCGTCAGGAAATGGCCGCTTGACCCGAGAGCTCCTCACAGCAGCACTCTCATATAGCTTTTTTACGGGTCCCCACCTCGATTCATCATGGGGAAACCTACTAAAGACAAGTCTAAAGAGTCCCAGATGACTCCCAAATATGCTAAAGGTCAATCGGACCTAGACAAGTACCTGAAAAAGATGTCCTCGCCGGCTGCCAGATCTAAGATGGCGCAGGAAGCTGCCGCCGCAATAACCTGCACAGAGGAATCCGACGATGAGGGATCCCTCGCTATGTCTGAGGCACACAGCGAATTGGGCTCGATACCCATCACTAGAGCCTTCCTAAAGGAGTCCCTAGCTCTCGCCTTTGAACCCGTTCTTAAGGAACTTTCAGCTATCAAAACGGAGTTCAAACAAACGGGATTCAGAGTGGCAGCCTTGGAGGACTCCCAGGTTGCGCTGACTAAGCACAGCCGGGCGCTACAAGCTAAAGGCATGGAGGTACGCGATCAGATAAACTCAGCTTTCCTGCACCTGGAAGACCAGGTGAACAGGAGTAGTGTTGAGCGCGAATATTCAAATATCGAATTTTTTTCACAAATATCAGCACTTCGCTAATTCGCGAATATTTCGAATATAGTGATATAAATTCGATATTTTGAATATTTTTTTTTTTTAATTTTTAATTTTTTTATTGTTATATTTTTTTCTTTCCCACTTCCCTAAAGTTGTTCTTACCTGTCCTTTGGATTCCTGGCTTCCTAGCTGCTCCAGTCAGTGCCCGTTGCCGCTTCTGCCGACTTCCATGCTCATGGAGCGTCCCCATCACCATGGGAACGTCTCCATATACTAGAATGTACTGTCGGATTTGAGAATTATGTTGAAATCGCAATTCGATTATTTCAAGTTATAATAATCGAATTTCGATTTTAACTTAAAGGCTACTCTCCTATTGAAATAGCAATGCGATTAATTCAAGTTATAAAAATCTAATTTCGATTTTAACTTAGCACTGCTATATTCCATATTCGTTAATTCTAGCCTAATATGGACTATAGCAGTGCTAAGTTAAAATCGAAATTCGATTATTATAACTTGAATTAATCGAATTGCGATTTCAACTTGGACCTGGTTTACTATATGGTTGGCTTCAATGGCTTGGTAGAATTAGCGAATATGACGAATATATTCGTCATATCCCACAAAATGAAGATAACGAATGTATTCTGCATCTTCGTTTTTGCTACCTATTCGTCAACTTCGCTAATTCTAGCAATCACATTGGAAAGTTGACTATAGAGACAGCTAAGTTTAATTCGCTATGCGATTATATGACTGCTTTTTTTTAAATAAATAGTATAATTATAATAATTATCAGGTATTATAATTATTCTATTTATTTTTTAAAAAAAAGCAAAGTAATATAATCGCATAGCGAATTAAACTGATCTGTCTCTATAGTCAACTTTCCTATATGATTGCTAGAATTAGCTAAGTTGACGAATAGGTAGCTAAAACGAAGATGCAGAATACTTCGTTATCTTCGTTTTGTGGAATATAACGAATATATTCGTCATATTCGCTAATTCTACCAAGCCATTGAAGCCAACCATATAGTAAACCAGGTCCAAGTTGAAATCACCATGCGATTAATATAACTCGAAGTAATCGCATGGCGATTTTAACTTAGTAATGCTATATTCCATGCTCATGGAGCGTCCCCATCACCATGGGAACGACTCCATATACTAGAATGTACTGTCGGATTTGAGAATTACGTTGAAATCGCAATTCGATTATTTCAAGTTATAATAATCGAATTTCGATTTTAACTTAAAGGCTACTCTCCTATTGAAATAGCAATGCGAATAATTCAAGTTATAAAAATCGAATTTCGATTTTAACTTAGCACTGCTATATTCTATATTAGGCTAGAATTAACGAATATGGAATATAGCAGTGCTAAGTTAAAATCGAAATTCGATTTTTATAACTTGAATTAATCGAATTGCTATTTCAATAGGAGAGTAGCCTTTAAGTTAAAATCGAAATTCGATTATTATAACTTGAAATAATCAAATTGCGATTTCAACGTAATTCTCAAATCCGACAGTACATTCTAGTATATGGAGTCGTTCCCATTGTGATGGGGACGCTCCATGAGCATGGAATATAGCATTACTAAGTTAAAATCGCCATGCGATTACTTCGAGTTATATTAATCGCATGGCGATTTCAACTTGGACCTGGTTTACTATATGGTTGGCTTCAATGGCTTGGTAGAATTAGCGAATATGACAAATATATTCGTTATATTCCACAAAACGAAGATAACGAAGTATTCTGCATCTTCGTTTTAGCTACCTATTCGTCAACTTCGCTAATTCTAGCAATCATATAGGAAAGTTGACTATAGAGACAGCTAAGTTTAATTCGCTATGCGATTATATTACTTTGCTTTTTTTAAAATAAATAGAATAATTATAATACCTGATAATTATTATAATTATACTATTTATAAAAAAAAAGCAGTCATATAATCGTATAGCGAATTATACTTAGCTGTCTCTATAGTCAACTTTCCAATGTGATTGCTAGAATTAGCAAAATTGACGAATAGGTAGCTAAAACGAAGATGCAGAATACATTCGTTATCTTCGTTTTGTGGAATATGACGAATACATTCGTTATATTCGTTTTGTGGAATATAACGAATATATTCGTCATATTTGCTAATTCTACCAAGCCAACCATAGTAACCAAGCCAACCAGGTCCAAGTTGAAATCGCAATTCGATTAATTCAAGTTATAATATTCGAATTTCGATTTTAACTTAGCACTGCTATATTCCATATTCGTTAATTCTAGCCTAATATAGAATATAGCAGTGCTAAGTTAAAATCGAAATTCGATTTTTATAACTTGAATTAATCGCATTGCTATTTCAATAGGAGAGTAGCCTTTAAGTTAAAATCGAAATTCGATTATTATAACTTGAATTAATCGCATTGCTATTTCAATAGGAGAGTAGCCTTTAAGTTACAATCGCAATACGCGATTATTTAAATTGCATATTAATCGCGATAACAAGAATAATGACGAATATTCGATTTCGACGAATATAAAACAAATATTCTATCGAATATTCGCGAATTTCGTCGAAATCGAATATGGCACCTGCCGCTCATCACTAAACAGAAGCCGGAGAAAGAATGTTCGCATTAGAGGCGTCCCGGAAAGTGTACAGAGAGACGACATACTGGAAACGGTCAGTCAATTTTTTTCCACTCTACTTGGCCAAGAAAGAGCAGAGAAAATAATCATTGAAAGAGCCCATAGAGCCCTCAGGCCCAAACCGCCGCCTGATGCCCCATCACGCAACATTATATGTGGCTTACTTAGCTTCGTCAATACTGCCGCCATCTTGTCCGCCGCCAGACACAAAGGGGACACTCTGCTTGAAGGCTGTAAAATTCAGCTCTTTCAGGATCTGGCAGCAAGCACCCTGGCCAAGAGGAGGCAACTGAAGCCGCTAACGGATCTACTGAGGGAAAGAAGACACCCCATACGCTGGCTCTTTCCATTTGGCCTCTGTGCCACAAAAAACGGGAAACAAGTTACTGTCCGACATCCGGATGATCTCTCCAAAATGTGGGACGCTATGCAAATAGAACCACTAGACATCCCCTCATGGTTACCCTTGGCGGGTGAGCTGAAGATGCCACCGTTACCTGCAACTGAGGAATGGCGAGTAGCCAAGAAGTTTAAATCACCGCAAGCCAAGAAGCACCATGCTGAAATACCAGACACTTGAGGACAGTCTATTGTTATTTTATCTCTTCACCTTATCCTCACCCTCTCTTTGAGGTACAAGGCCAGTAACATGGCCTTAGCCCAGGCATTTGCTATGTTTCATTTAAGTTTATGTTATCTGTCTTACACTTGTTGCCGTACTCTGGTGGTTCATCAGTCCTATTTACCGCCACTGCCTCTTTAACCCTCTCACAACTCCCCTTTATTCCATGCCACTTTAACTATGGTGTGATGAGGATCTGCTCTATTTTCTCTCTTATGTGTATCCATTCCAGGCCAGCTAGGTCTTGACTTTAGACGATCTTACCAATCCTTTGATCTCTAGATCTGTCTGGCTCTGGTTGGAGGGGCAGTGGTGGAATAGCAGTAGAATACTGAGTCCTCTCACCCTCTCCCTTGAATTGGGGAGCGTATAGGTTAACTTGTACTAGGTCTTTATTGCCTTAATAGATATGTACCTGGGTTAATTCTCCCCACTACACTTTACTAGCAGGAACTCCCATGTACCTAATTGTCTTATTAGCTTTTTAACTGTGTGGGGGCCGCAGCTTTGACGCTGGGAGTAGTGGGGGGAGCAATGGTTAGATGATAAATATGTATTGGCTGCTTCCTCCCCCTCTACTCCCGGACTGTCTCAACAAGCTTGTGCTGTGGAGCTCACGCAGGCTTTGTGTACTTCACAGTTCTCCTCCCTTGCTTTACCCCTATTTCCGCTAATCTCCTTCATATTATTGTGTATCCCCTTCTTCTCCCCCAGAGTGTGTCTCTCACTCCTACCTCTCTGTACCCCCCCCCCCCTTGCAGGAGGTATTTATTCTGTTGAGATTCAACAGAGTGATCAATATGTTCAATCTTGTATTTACTTACCTTTTATATAGCTTTTCAAGACGGGTCTGGTGTCTGGAAACATCTTCCTCACTGGGATGTATTCTCCCCCACCGCTTTGCAACCACCCATACCTCATGGATCCGTTAAAGGTAACATCTCTTAATGTGAATGGGCTCAATGTTCAAAAGAGAAGTCAGGTCTTCCAAATGCTTAGAAGAGAGAGGGCAGACCTGCTGTTTCTGCAAGAGATGCACTTTAGGCATAAACACATTCCGGTCCTCTCTTCCAGATACTATACTAAATGGTTCCATAGCACTCACTCCTCGGCCTCTAGAGGAGTTTCTATTGGAATTGGTGCCAATATCCCCTTTCAACTCCAAGCACAGTACATAGACCCTGAGAGCAGATATGCTCTTTGGTAATAAACTGACCTTAGTAAATGTTTATGCCCCTAATTCCAAACAGATACCTTGGCTAATTAAGATGTTAAGCTCCCTACAGGAATTCAGAGAGGGAATCTTGATTCTAGGGGGTGATCTAAACTTGGTTCTGGACCACCCAATAGACTCCACGTCCGCTGTCCCCAAATATTCCATTACACAACTTCGCAAACTTCGTAGGGCACTATCTGCTCATCAGAAAACGGATGCCTGGAGGCTGGCTCACCCTGGAGACAGGGACTATACATTTTTTTTCAGCGGTTCATAGGTCCTACCAGCGTCTAGACTACTTGTTTGTATATGTACTAGAGAGGCTTAGATCCTCTACTATTGGACAGATCACAGTCTCTGACCATGCCCCTGTCTCTTTGGTGATCCAGCTAAAAGGCCTTCCACCTAGGGAGTGGTCGTGGAGGCTTAATGAAACCCTTTTAGAAAATGAAAGAGACAGAGATAGACTAGAGGGAAAACTCAAAACCTTCTTTGAACTAAATAACACCCCCTCAATAGATAAGACCATGATATGGGAAACCATAAGGCATTTATTAGGGGGGAGCTTATTTCTCTTGGGACTTGGGTGCGCAAGCAAAGATCAGCTCAAATAAATTCCATATTAGCCCAAATCTCTGCCCTTGAAAGTGTTAATAAGTGTAACCCCTCGGAAACACACTACAACGATATTCTTAAGCTAAGAAGCCAATTGAAAGACCTAATAAACATCAAATCGGCTAAAGCTCTTAGATCAGCTAAATACAAGTTCTATATTCATGGAGATAGGGGTTCTAAACTACTGTCTCAGATGATTAAAGGACAAAGAGAGAAGGCGTTTATCTCCTGCATCAAACCAGACAAAGGTCACCAATTAACCAGCACCCAGGCAATAGCTGAAGAATTTGCTAGATTCTACTCTTCCCTCTATAACTTGAAATCTGAAGACCCAAACCATTCAATTGCCAAGATAAACACTTTTCTGGAAACTGTTAAGGTCCCGACCCTAAAAGTAGATGACAAAGTCATGTTACTTTCCCCAATCACAGAAGAGGAAGTGGTGGAGGTATTGGCGAGTATCCCTTCGGGAAAATATCCAGGCCCCGATGGGTTACCTATAGTGTACTATAAAAAATGTAAAAACATTCTTGTACTACAATTGGTAGATCTATGTAATTCCCTTTTAAATGGCCAACCCCTTCCACCCATATAACTGTTATTCCTAAAGATGGGAAAGACCCCACTAAATGTAGTAGTTATAGACCAATTTCCCTGCTCAACGTCGATGTTAAACTATGGGCCAAGCTCCTCAGTCATAGAATAGCAAAGTTTCTCCCTAAGCATATCGGTGAAGAACAGGTAGGCTTTGTAAAGGGTCGTGAAGGTAAGCATAACGTGAGCAGGGTCCTGCATGCCATATATTATGCAAAAAAACATAAGATCCCCCTAACACTTTTAGGTACCGATGCTGAAAAAGCATTCGATAGGGTCAATTGGGCTTTTTGTATTACACCACTTCGGCTTCCCTTCCTTGTTTATCTCGGCCATATTCTCACTTTACTCTCGTCCCTCTGCTAAGGTACTTATTAATGGCACCCTTTCCCCTCCCTTCAATATCACTAACGGGGCAAGGCAGGGCTGTCCTCTCTCTCCAGCTTTGTTCATCCTATCCCTAGAGATGCTGCTTTGTAAACTGAGAACCCCTGAGGCTAGTAAAGGCCTTAAAGTGAATGGGAGAATTCATTCACTGGCAGCCTTTGCGGATGACCTGCTTCTCTTCATAACAAACCCTAAAGACGCTATTCCGGAAGTGATCAAAATCTTCTCAGACTTTGGAGAAATCTCAAACTTCAAAGTCAACTATGACAAATCCGAAATACTGAACGTAACAGCCCCGAATAGACATATGGAGGTGATCAAATCCTGCACTTCCTTTCAATGGCCAAAGGAGGCAATTAAACGCTTGGGTATTATGGTCCCAGCTAATCCCCTTCATCTTTTCAGGCTTAATTACGTCCCCCTATTCAGTAAAATTAAATCCTTCCTAGCTTCGATTAAACTACCCTTTATTTCATGGTTAGGGAAGAAAAACCTGTTATCAACCTATGTCCTGCCACAGATTTTATATATTTTAAGGTGTATACCAATCCCCTTGTCATGCAGATATCTCTCAGGTTTTCGCACTTTATTTAGTAATTTCCTCTGGTCCAACAGAAAGCCACGTTTAGCATACTCCCTGCTTATTAGGAAAACTAATACTGGGGGTTTATTCTTACCTGATTTACAATCTTATCTCCATGCTATACAGTGGGAACGGTGAATTGAGTTAGCTAGACCACACAATAAGGCCCTACATGTTGAACTGGAGAAAGCTTTACTTGGCGACGATGCCTGTCACCGTCTTTGGGTTAACACACATACTAAAAAAGGTAAACCCCCCTTAGTGCCCTAACACGCTGTTTGTTCCAATACTGTGGAAAATCCGAGGCCCTATCGATGTCTGCTTCCAAATTATCACCTATAGCACCTCTGTCTGTCCTCCCCTTCTTCCTTAATACAGACAAAAGCGACTCCCATAGAGCATGGTATTACCTAACTGAACTTAAGATATCTGAATTGATTAACTCCACGGATCTCTCGATATTCCTTAAAAAAGTCCAAAGCCTCATACCTGGACACTTGAGATCTGTGCTGGTTGAATAGGATTTTAAAATATGCTGCAAAAAGTATAAGAACTCTCACACTAAAGCTCATGTGGACCCCACTTGGCTTGAAAATTACACCCTATTGCCGAATCCTCCTCCTAAAATCCTCTCAAAACTATATTCCCAACTAATATTGAACTCCGCGCCTGAGAAGCCAACTTACTTAAGGGCTTGGGAGGGAGAGCTACAGACCTCTTTTTCAGGTGAAGAAGTTAGGGTCATTTTAAAACATTCTCACGGATTCTCGAGATGTATACGCATCCAAGAAAATTCTTTTAAAATACTGTCTAGATGGTACAAAACTCCTGACTTCCTCTACAGAGCACACCTCTCCACTTCGGATAAGTGTTGGAGATGCCAGGAAAAACGGGGTACCATCTCCCACATATGGTGGTCTTGTAAAATTATCTCAAAATTCTGGACAGAGGTAGAACATACCATAAATAAAGTCTGTAGCTCTTGCGTCTCAGTGACCCCAACACTAGTTCTGTTATGGCTTCCACAGAGCAATTTCAGACCCTCCATTAGAAGTTTGGCCACGCATATGATCTCAGCTGCCAAGTACATTGTTCCTACCAAGTGGAAAAACTCTGAACCTCCCACCATTAAAGAGTGGTTGGATAAAACCATCCAAATTTGCCTTATGGAGGAAATACTGGGTTGGGGAAGGGGCAATAGGAAAGGTTTTTTGAAAACTTGTCAGCCGTGGTTGAACTTTTATAGAGAATACGGGAAGATTTAATTCTTATTCATCCTTTTGAAAGGTTTACTCATTCTCTTTTGATCATATAGTTGTCGAACATGACCCCCCTCCCCCTCCTTTGAGTGAACCACTGATGGAATGACCATCCCCTTTTGTATCCATCTCATATAGGGCCCATACACGGAATTAATATATCCAGTCGCATCCCATTCCTATGTACACTAGGTTGCTTACCTGTGGGGATTGATATAATATCTAAATATGTTTATACATCCAAGCCCTAAAGTTCTGTCCCAGACCCTCCCGTATGTTGTGTTTTCTATTGTTTTTTTTTTTTTTTTTTTTGTTGACAGTACAATTAATACTTGAGACCTAAGACTGATGGCTTAACCCTCCCTCTCTGATAGCAATGTTTGTGCTTCTCATGCTTGTAATACTACTTAAAATACTTTGTGGTATTTGTAGTCACTGATCAGTTGCCTTGTTAAGAACCACCAGCAATATTGGAAGCATCTTTTGTGGCGACTTGAGTGGGGATTGTCCACTAGAGCTCCTCTAAATGTACTATTTGCCTTATATGTACTTGAAGAAATGTACTAGTTTGTTGTCTACTTATTCTTTATTGAAAATCTCACAAATAAAGAATTTACTAAGAATTAATGGAAAATAGAGATACAATTTCAAAATTTCACTTTTTTGGCAGATTTTCTATTTTAATAATTTTTTTCCACTAACAAAGCAAGGGTTAACAGCCAAACCAAACTTTAAATTTATGGCCCTGATTCTGTAGTTTACAGAAACACCCCATATGTGGTCATAAACCGCTGTACGGGCACAGAAGGAAAGGAATGCCATACGGTTTTTGGAAGGCAGGTTTTGCTGGACTGGTTTTTTTGACACCATGTCCCATTTGAAGCCCCCTGATGCACCCCTAGAGTAGAAACTCCATAAAAGTGACCCCATCTAAGAAACCACACCCCTCAAGGTATTCAAAACTTATTTTACAAACGTCGTTAACCCTTTAGGTGTTCCACAAGAATTAATGGAAAATAGAGATACAATTTCAAAATTTCACTTTTTTGCAGATTTTCCATTTTAATATTTTCTTTCCGGTTACAAAGCAAGGGTTAACAGCCAAACCAAAAGCAATATTTATGGTCCTGATTCTGTAGTTTACAGAAACACCCCATATGTGGTCGTAAACCACTGTACGAGCACACAGCAGGGCGCAGAAGGAAAGGAATGCCATACAGTTTTTGGAAGGCAGGTTTTGCTGGACTGTTTTTTTTTACATCATGTCCCATTTGAAGCCCCCCTGATGCAACCCTAGAGTAGAAACTCCATAAAAGTGACCCCATCTAAGAAACTACACCCCTCAAGGTATTCAAAACAGATTTTACAAACGTCATATACTCTTTAGGTGTTCCACAAGAGTTATTGGCAAATGGAGAGGAAATTTCTGAATTTAAATTTTTGGGCAAATTTTCCATTTTAATCAATTTTTCCCAGTAAAAAAGCAAGGGTTAACAGCCAAACAAAACTCAATATTTATGGCCCTGATTCTGTAGTTTACAGAAACACCCCATATGTGGTCGTAAACAGCTGTACGGGCACACGGCAGGGCGCAGAAGGAAAGGAATGCCATAAGGTTTTTGGAAGGCAGATTTTGCTGGACTGGTTTTTTTGACACCATGTCCCATTTAAAGCCCAACTGATGAACCCCTAAAGTAGAAACTCCAAAAAAGTGGCCTCATTTTAGAAACTATGGGATAGGGTGGCAGTATTGTTTATACTAGTTTAGGGTACATATGATTTTTGGTTGCTCTATATTACACTTTTTGTGAGGCAAGTTAACAAGAAATAGCTGTTTTGGCACCGTATTTATTTTTTGTTATTTACAACATTCATCTGACAGGTTAGATCATGTGATATTCTGATAGACCAGGTTGTCACAGATGCGGCAATACCTAATATGTATACTTTTTTTTATTTATGTAAGTTTTACACAAAAAAAATCATGTTTTAGTGTTTCCATAGTCTGAGAGCCATCATTTTTTCAGTTTTTGGGCAATTACCTTGGGTAGGGTATGATTTTTGCGGGATGAGATGACGGTTTTATTGGCACTATTTTGGGGTGCGTGTGACTTTTTGATCGCTTGCTATTACACTTTTTGTGATGTAAGGTGACAAAAAATTGTTTATTTAGCACAGTTTTTATTTTACATTTTTTACGGTGTTCATCTGAGGGGTTAGGTAATGTGATATTTTTACAGAGCCGGTCGATACGAATGCGGTGATACCTAATATGTATACTTTTTTTATTTATGTAAGTTTAACACAATAATTTTATTTTTGAAGCAAAAAAAATCATGTTTTAGTGTTTCCATAGTCTGAGAGCCCTAGTTTTTTCAGTTTTTGGGCGATTATCTTAGGTTGGGTCTCATTTTTTGAGGGATGAGATGACGGTTTGATTGGCACTATTTTAGGGTGCATATGACTTTTTGATTGCTTGCTATTACACTTTTTGTGATGTAAGGTGACAAAAAAATTGTATATTTAGCACAGTTTTTATTTTTTATTTTTTATGGTGTTTATCTGAGAGGTTAGGTCATGTGATATTTTTTTAGAGCCGGTCGATCCGAACGCGGCTATACCAAATATGTATACTTTTTATTTATTTATGTAAGTTTTACACAATAACAGCCTTTTTCAAACAAAAAAAAATAATGTTTTAGTGTCTCCATATTCTGAGCCATAGTTTTTTTTAATTTTTGGGCGATTGTCTCAGGTAGGAGCTCTTTTTTTGCGGGATGAGGCAACGGTTATATTAGTACTATTTTGGTGGGCAAAGGCCTTTTTGATCGCTTGCTGTTGTACTTTTTGTGATGTAAGGTGACAAAAAAATGGTTTATTTAGCACAGTTTATATTTTTTTATTTTTTAAGGTGTTCATCTAAGGGGTTAGGTCATGTGATATGTTAAGTTTATTTGGGGAAAATGACATTTTTGTTTATTTTTACTTGAAACTTAAATTTTTTGGGGGGGAAACTTTATTTTTTCAACTTTTTTTTCCACTTTATATTTTGTCCCACTTTGGGACTTGAACTTTGGGGGGTATATTACTTTACAATGCATTCCAATACTTCTGTATTGGAATGCATTGGCTGTATGAGTAATACAGTGAATATTACTTATACAGCTTCCGGGCCTGTGAGATCCAGGGGGCTGGATCTCACAGGCTCTTCACCGGAAGGCAGCGCAATGCCTTCCTTAGACATCGCGCTGCCTTCCATGCCATCAGGTCCCCCCCACAGCCGCATGGGGACCCGATGGCACCGCCGCAACTGCAGGCAAAGCCGCAAACCGCAGGTCTGAATTGACATGACCCCCCCGGCATTGTGACAGGATGCCCGCTGAATAATTTCAGCAGGCATCCTGTCACAATTTACCCCCGCCGCAATCATGGTTTAACCCCTTAAGGACCGAGGACGTACCGGTACGCCCTATTTCCCGAGTCCTTAAGGACCGAGGACGTACCGGTACGTCCTGACTTAAAATCTGAATTCCGGCGCCGCGGGGGTTAATCGGAACGGGATTTCGGCTGAAATCATTCAGCCGGCATCCCGTAACAACGCAGGGGGGGTCATTTGACCCCCCCGTGTCGGCGATCGCAGCAAACCGCAGGTCAATTCAGACCTGCGGTTTGCTGCGCTTTTTGCAGTTTCTGATCCCCGCGGTCCCTGACGGGGGCGTTGGGGCGTTGCGGGAGGCGGGCGGTGCGGCAGGCGGGATCGCGATCCCCCGCCCGCCTCCCCTTGAATAATCGTTGGTTTCTAGTGGGTATACCAGGGTGTCAGCACATTGCTGGCACCCTGGTATAAACGGCTGACATCGTTGATGCGATGTCAGCCGTTTAACCCTTTCCATACAGCGGTCCGTATGGACCGCTGTATGGAAAAGGCTAACAGTGCAGGGAGCTCCCTCCCTCTCCGATCGGGGGGCTGCTGTGCCTTTGCAGCCCCCCGATGGAGAGGGAGAGAGCCCCCAGGCAGCCCCCCCCCGAAGCCCCGTCCTCACCCTTCCCCGTCTGCGAAGTTGTGGCAGACGGGGAAGGTTCCCATGGCAACAGGACGCCTGCTCAGGCGTCCTGCTGTCCATGGTGCTGAACAGATCTATGCTAAAAGCATAGATCTGTTCAGTGTAAGTAAAATACAGTGCAGAACCCTATATAGGTTCTGTACTGTATTATACAGACATCAGACCCACTGGATCTTCAAGAACCAAGTGGGTCTGGGTCAAAAAAATAAAAAAAAAGGGAAAAAAGTTAAGATAAAAAAAACATTTATCACTGAATAAAAATTAAAAAAATTAAATACACTACACATATTAGGTATCGCCGCGTCCGTAACGACCTGATCTATAAAACAGTCATGTTACTTTTCCCGCACGGTGAACGCCATAAAAATAAAAAAATAAAAACTATGAGAAAATTGAAATTTTGCCCACCTTACTTCCCAAAAAAGGTAATAAAAGTGATCAAAAAGGTCGCATGTACGCCAAAATAGTACCAATCAAACCGTCATCTCATCCCGCAAAAAATGAGACCCTACTCAAGATAATCGCCCAAAAACTGAAAAAACTATGGCTCTTAGACTATGGAAACACTAAAACATGATTTTTTTTGTTTCAAAAATAAAATCATTGTGTAAAACTTACATAAATAAAAATAAAGTATACATATTAGGTATCACCACGTCCGTATCGACCGGCTCTATAAAAATATCACATGACCTAACCCCTCAGATGACCACCGTAAAAAAAAAAAAAAAAAAAAAGCAATTTTTTGCCATCTTACGTCACAAAAAGTGTAATAGCAAGCGATCAAAAAGTCATATGCACCCCAAAATAGTGCCAATCAAACCGTCATCTCATCCTGCAAAAAATTAGACCCTACTCAAGATAATCGCCCAAAAACTGAAAAAACTATGGCTCTTAGACTATGGAGACACTAAACAATTTTTTGGTTTTAAAAAAAGTTATTGTATAAAACTTACATAAATAAAAAAAAATTGTATACATATTAGGTATCGCCGCGTCCGTGGCAACCTGCTCTATAAAATTACCACATGATCTAACCTGTCAGATGAATGTTGTAAATAACAAAAAAAAAACGTGCCAAAAAAGCTATTTCTTGTTACCTTGCCGCACAAAAAGTGTAATATAGAGCAATAAAAAATCATATGTACCCTAAACTAGTACCAACAATACTGCCACCCTATTCCGTACTTTCTAAAATGGGGTCATTTTTTTGGAGTTTCTACTCTAGGGGTGCATCAGGGGGGCTTCAAGTGGGACATGGTGTCAAAAAAACAGTCCAGCAAAATCTGCCTTCCAAAAACCGTATGGCATTCCTTTCCTTCTGCGCCCTGCCGTGTGCCCGTACAGCAGTTTACGACCACATATGGGGTGTTTCTGTAAACTACCGAATCAGGGCCATAAATAATGAGTTTTGTTTGGCTGTTAACCCTTGCTTTGTAACTGGAAAAAAAAAATTAAAATGGAAAATCTGCCAAAAAAGTGAAATTTTAAAATTGTATCTCTATTTTCCATTAAATCTTGTGCAACACCTAAAGGGTTAACGAAGTTTGTAAAATCAGTTTTGAATACCTTGAGGGGTGTAGTTTCTTAGATGGGGTCACTTTTATGGAGTTTCTACTCTAGGGGTGCATCAGGGGGCTTCAAATGGGACATGGTGTCAAAAAAACTGTCCAGTAAAATCTTGCTTCCAAAAACCATACGGCGCACCTTTCACTCTACGCCCCGCTGTGTGGCCGTACAGTAGTTTACGGCCACATATGGGGTGTTTCTGTAAACGGCAGAGTCAGGGCAATAAAGATACAGTCTTGTTTGGCTGTTAACCCTTGCTTTGTTAGTGGAAAAAATGGGTTAAAATGGAAAATTTGGCAAAAAAATGAAATTCTCAAATTTCATTCCCATCTGCCAATAACTCTTGTGCAACACCTAAAGGGTTAACGAAGTTTGTAAAATCAGTTTTGAATACCTTGAGGGGTGTAGTTTATAGAATGGGGTCATTTTTGGGCGGTTTCTATTATGTAAGCCTCGCAAAGTGACTTCAGCGCTGTAGTGGTCCCTACAAATTGGGTTTTTGTAAATTTCTGAAAAATTTCAAGATTTGCTTCTAAACTTCTAAGCCTTGTAACATCCCCAAAAAATAAAATATCATTCCCAAAATAATTCAAACATGAAGTAGACATATGGGGAATGTTAAGTCATCACAATTTTTGGGGGTATTACTATGTATTACAGAAGTAGAGAAACTGAAACTTTGAAATTTGCTAATTTTTCAAAATTTTTGGTAAATTAGGTATTTTATTATGCAAAAAAAATAATTTTTTTGACTTTATTTTACCAGTGTCATGAAGTACAATATGTGACGAAAAAACAATCTCAAAATGGCCTGGATAAGTCAAAGTGTTTTAAAGTTATCAGCACTTAAAATGACACTGGTCAGATTTGCAAAAAATGGCCTGGTCCTTAAGGTGAAAATGAGCCTGGTCCTTAAGGGGTTAAACTTATGACGTACCGGTACGTCATGGGTCCTTAAGGACTTGGAAAACATGCCATACTGGTACGTCATGCATCCCTAAGGGGTTAAATAAGTACTCCCACAATTTTTTTTTCTCTGACCTGTTAGAAAGGTACATGAAGTAAACTGCAGGGAAGGATCATTTTTCTTACCAATGACTGTATTTGTGAGTTATAACCTCCTGTCTGATCCTCAGCTGTGTCATGTGACAGACACACTGTCTTTACAAATAACACAGTATCTTATGTGTGGACAGCAATACAGTTTCTCTATGTATTCCTATAGGAGCCTCAATGTTAGTCTTATATGAATGGAGAAGTAACTGACGTCATGTCCTGTGTCAGTTGGAGATCAGAGTGCTGGTCACATGACACAGCTGAGGATCAGAAGAAAGGTTATAACCCCCAAATACAGTCACTGGCAAGAAGATTACCCTCACTACAGTTTACATCATGTAACTTAACAGGTCAGAGTACAAATTTTGTGGGAGTGCTACTTTAATATCTTAGCAGCTAATAGGCATATGTAATAATCACTTGAAAATGTTATACACACAAGTAATCTTTTTGTTTGAGCCCTTATAAAAGGTTAAGATGTCTGACAAACTGGTCTCTCGCCAGAAATCCTTAACCAACCCTCTTAATTGCAGACGCATGTGTGGTATGGGTTGGAGAATAGCACAAACTGGGCCTGAAAGCCAAATGTGTCCATCCTTGAGACAAGGTTATTACCTTTTTTGTAGCTCTGTAGTGGCTGTGTATTTGCCCTGCTTTGCAATAAATATGAGGTTGTAACATTTGTAAGAAATTATGGTCAACCAGCCATAGTGAGTGAGATGTTGTTTTCTCATGAAATGTTGACATTTCTCTAAAATCCAATAAAATTTATTCTCTGTAAGTTAAAAACTCAAAAACTTAATGGAATTTACAAATGACAAAAATTCTAATATCTGGAAGTTTCTATATAATAATTCGGTATGGATATTTCACCAGGTACTCCTTTTAAATGCATCTCATTTTGTATGGTACTATTTCTATGAGGCTAAGGGAAGCAGGAACACAGTTTATAACAGCTTAGCTTGTATTATACTAAAATGTTCTTTACAATTTACCTCAACCTGAGTATCAGCAAGAAACATCATTCATAATGCAAATCCCTTTCTTGCCTTCCTGTGTTTTCCTTATTAAGATGTAAAATCCTCACTTTCACATTTAAATCTTTTAATCACTCAATCCTTCAGGACACATTCTTTGAAGTTTTTTTTTTTATTACTACTTCTGTAAGCCTCACATTTAACATTTTGACAAATTCAAAATGTATAAAGTAAAATAGAAATATTTGTATAGTTTTATGTTAAATAAGTTATACAATACACCTACAACAAGATCTTGCCTGTTAAATGTACAGTCAGGTCCATAAATATTGGGACATCAACACAATTCTAACATTTTTGGCTCTATACACCACCACAATGGATTTGAAATGAAACAAACAAGATGTGCTTTACCTGCAAACTGTCAGCTTTAATTTGAGGGTATTTACATCCAAATCAGGTGAACGGTATAGGAATTACAATAGTTTGCATATGTGCCTCCCACTTGTTAAGGGACCAAAAGTAATGGAACAATTGGCTTCTCAGCTGTTCCATGGCCAGGTATGTCTTATTCCCTCATTATTCTAATTACAATGAGCAGATAAAAGGTCCAGAGTTAATTTCAAGTGTGTTATTTGCATTTGGAATCTGTTGCTGTCAACTCTCAAGATGAGATCCAAAGAGCTGTCAATATCGGTGAAGCAAGCCATCATTAGGCTGAAAAAACAAAACAAACCCATCAGAGAGATAGCAAAAACATTGGGCGTGGCCAAAACAACTGTTTGAAACATTCTTTAAAAAAAGGAACGCACCGGTGAGCTCAGCAACACCAAAAGACCCTGGAAGACTGTGGAAAACAACTGTGGTGGATGACCGAAGAATTCTTTCCCTGGTGAAGAAAACACCCTTCACAACAGTTTGCCAGATCAAGAACACTCTCCCGGAGGTAAGTGTATGTGTGTCAAAGTCAACAATTAAGAGAAGACTTTTCCAGAGTGAATACAGAGGGTTCACCAAAAGATGTAAACCATTGGTGAGCCTCAAAAACAGGAAGGCCAGATTAGAGTTTGCCAAACGACATCTAAAAAAGCCTTGACAGTTCTGTAACAACATCCTATGGACAGATGAGAACAAGATCAACTTGTACCAGAGTGATAGGAAGAGAAGAGTATGGAGAAGGAAAGGAACTGCTCATGATTAGGGATGAGCGAACTCGAACTGTATAGTTCGGGTTCGTACCGAATTTTGGGGTGTCCGTGACACGGACCCGAACCCGGACATTTTCGTAAAAGTCCGGGTTCGGGTTCGGTGTTCGTCGCTTTCTTGGCGCTTTTGTGACGCTTTCTTGGCGCTTTTTGAAAGGCTGCAAAGCAGCCAATCAACAAGCGTCATACTACTTGCCCCAAGAGGCCATCACAGCCATGCCTACTATTGGCATGGCTGTGATTGGCCAGAGCACCATGTGACCCAGCCTCTATTTAAGCTGGAGTCACATAGCGCCGCCCGTCACTCTGCTCTGATTAGCGTAGGGAGAGGTTGCGGCTGCGACAGTAGGGCGAGATTAGGCAGATTAACTCCTCCAAAGGACTTGATTAACTGATCGATCTGCAGCTGTGGATCATTGAGCTGCTGATCCTCAATTGCTCACTGTTTTTAGGCTGCCCAGACCGTTTGTCAGTCACATTTTTCTGGGGTGATCGGCGGCCATTTTGTGTCTTGTGGTGCGCCAGCACAAGCTGCGACCAAGTGCATTTAACCCTCAATGGTGTGGTTGTTTTTTGGCTAAAGCCTACATCAGGGTGAAGCTGTCACACCAAGTGCATTTAACCAGCAATAGTCTGTTCATTTTTTGGCCATATACAAAATCAGGGGCAAGCTGCGCCTGTCACCAAGTGCATTTAACCCTCAATGGTGTGGTTGTTTTTTGGCTAAAGCCTACATCAGGGTGAAGCTGTCACACCAAGTGCATTTAACCAGCAATAGTCTGTTCATTTTTTGGCCATATACAAAATCAGGGGCAAGCTGCGCCTGTCACCAAGTGCATTTAACCCTCAATGGTGTGGTTGTTTTTTGGCTAAAGCCTACATCAGGGTGAAGCTGTCACACCAAGTGCATTTAACCAGCAATAGTCTGTTCATTTTTTGGCCATATACAAAATCAGGGGCAAGCTGCGCCTGTCACCAAGTGCATTTAACCCTCAATGGTGTGGTTGTTTTTTGGCTAAAGCCTACATCAGGGTGAAGCTGTCACACCAAGTGCATTTAACCAGCAATAGTCTGTTCATTTTTTGGCCATATACAAAATCAGGGGCAAGCTGCGCCTGTCACCAAGTGCATTTAACCCTCAATGGTGTGGTTGTTTTCTGGCTAAAGCCTACATCAGGGTGAAGCTGTCACACCAAGTGCATTTAACCAGCAATAGTCTGTTTATTTTTTGGCCATATACTACATCAGGGGCAAGCTGCGCCCGTCACCAAGTGCATTTAACCCTCAGTAGTGTGGTTGGTCAAGCTGTGACACCAAGTGCATTTAACCAGCAATAGTCTGTTCATTTTTTGGCCATATACTACATCAGGGGCAAGCTGCGCCCGTCACCAAGTGCATTTAACCAGCAATAGTGTGGTTATTTTTTGGCCATATCCCAGTCTAATTCTGTCACTAAATCCATACCGGTCACCCAGCGCCTAAATACTAGGCCTCAAATTTATATCCCGCTAAATCTCTCGTTACCGCTGTCCTGTTGTAGCTGGGAAAGTTATTTAGTGTCCGTCAAAGCACATTTTTTGTTCTGGGTTGAAGTACAATTCCCAATTTAGCAATTTCATAATTTAGTGGTTTCTGCTATATCAGAGCTATTTGAAATCTATCCCTAAAAGGGTATATAATATTCAAGGTGCACATTGGGTCATTCAGAATAACTTCACACACACCCGCTACTGTGTATTTCCAAGTCTAATTCTGTCACTAAACCCATACCTGTCACCCAGCGCCTAAATACTAGGCCTCAAATTTATATCCTGCTAAATCTCTCGTTACCGCTGTACTGTTGTTGCTTGGAAAGATATTTAGTGTCCGTCAAAGCACATTTTTTGTTCTGGGTTGAAGTACAATTCCCAATTTAGCAATTTCATAATTTAGTGGTTTCTGCTATATCAGAGCTATTTGAAATCTATCCCTAAAAGGGTATATAATATTCAAGGTGCACATTGGGTCATTCAGAATAACTTCACACACACCCGCTACTGTGTATTTTCAAGTCTAATTCTGTCACTAAACCCATACCTGTCACCCAGCGCCTAAATACTAGGCCTCAAATTTATATCCTGCTAAATCTCTCGTTACCGCTGTCCTGTTGTAGCTGGGAAAGTTATTTAGTGTCCGTCAAAGCACATTTTTTCTTCTGGGTTGAAATACAATTCCCAATTTAGCAATTTCATAATTTAGTGGTTTCTGCTATATCAGAGCTATTTGAAATCTATCCCTAAAAGGGTAGATCATATTGAAGGTGCACATAGGGTCATTCAGAATAACTTCACACACACCCGCTACTGTGTATTTCCAAGTCTAATTCTGTCACTAAACCCATACCTGTCACCCAGCGCCTAAATACTAGGCCTCAAATTTATATCCCGCTAAATCTCTCGTTACCGCTGTCCTGTTGTAGCTGGGAAAGTTATTTAGTGTCCGTCAAAGCACATTTTTTGTTCTGGGTTGAAGTACAATTCCCAATTTAGCAATTTCATAATTTAGTGGTTTCTGCTATATCAGAGCTATTTGAAATCTATCCCTAAAAGGGTATATAATATTCAAGGTGCACATTGGGTCATTCAGAATAACTTCACACACACCCGCTACTGTGTATTTCCAAGTCTAATTCTGTCACTAAACCCATACCTGTCACCCAGCGCCTAAATACTAGGCCTCAAATTTATATCCTGCTAAATCTCTCGTTACCGCTGTACTGTTGTTGCTTGGAAAGATATTTAGTGTCCGTCAAAGCACATTTTTTGTTCTGGGTTGAAGTACAATTCCCAATTTAGCAATTTCATAATTTAGTGGTTTCTGCTATATCAGAGCTATTTGAAATCTATCCCTAAAAGGGTATATAATATTCAAGGTGCACATTGGGTCATTCAGAATAACTTCACACACACCCGCTACTGTGTATTTTCAAGTCTAATTCTGTCACTAAACCCATACCTGTCACCCAGCGCCTAAATACTAGGCCTCAAATTTATATCCTGCTAAATCTCTCGTTACCGCTGTCCTGTTGTAGCTGGGAAAGTTATTTAGTGTCCGTCAAAGCACATTTTTTCTTCTGGGTTGAAATACAATTCCCAATTTAGCAATTTCATAATTTAGTGGTTTCTGCTATATCAGAGCTATTTGAAATCTATCCCTAAAAGGGTAGATCATATTGAAGGTGCACATAGGGTCATTCAGAATAACTTCACACACACCCGCTACTGTGTATTTCCAAGTCTAATTCTGTCACTAAACCCATACCTGTCACCCAGCGCCTAAATACTAGGCCTCAAATTTATATCCCGCTAAATCTCTCGTTACCGCTGTCCTGTTGTAGCTGGGAAAGTTATTTAGTGTCCGTCAAAGCACATTTTTTGTTCTGGGTTGAAGTACAATTCCCAATTTAGCAATTTCATAATTTAGTGGTTTCTGCTATATCAGAGCTATTTGAAATCTATCCCTAAAAGGGTATATAATATTCAAGGTGCACATTGGGTCATTCAGAATAACTTCACACACACCCGCTACTGTGTATTTCCAAGTCTAATTCTGTCACTAAACCCATACCTGTCACCCAGCGCCTAAATACTAGGCCTCAAATTTATATCCTGCTAAATCTCTCGTTACCGCTGTACTGTTGTTGCTTGGAAAGATATTTAGTGTCCGTCAAAGCACATTTTTTGTTCTGGGTTGAAGTACAATTCCCAATTTAGCAATTTCATAATTTAGTGGTTTCTGCTATATCAGAGCTATTTGAAATCTATCCCTAAAAGGGTATATAATATTCAAGGTGCACATTGGGTCATTCAGAATAACTTCACACACACCCGCTACTGTGTATTTTCAAGTCTAATTCTGTCACTAAACCCATACCTGTCACCCAGCGCCTAAATACTAGGCCTCAAATTTATATCCTGCTAAATCTCTCGTTACCGCTGTCCTGTTGTAGCTGGGAAAGTTATTTAGTGTCCGTCAAAGCACATTTTTTCTTCTGGGTTGAAATACAATTCCCAATTTAGCAATTTCATAATTTAGTGGTTTCTGCTATATCAGAGCTATTTGAAATCTATCCCTAAAAGGGTAGATCATATTGAAGGTGCACATAGGGTCATTCAGAATAACTTCACACACACCCGCTACTGTGTATTTCCAAGTCTAATTCTGTCACTAAACCCATACCTGTCACCCAGCGCCTAAATACTAGTCCTCAAATTTATATCCCGCTAAATCTCTCGTTACCGCTGTCCTGTTGTAGCTGGGAAAGTTATTTAGTGTCCGTCAAAGCACATTTTTTGTTCTGGGTTGAAGTACAATTCCCAATTTAGCAATTTCATAATTTAGTGGTTTCTGCTATATCAGAGCTATTTGAAATCTATCCCTAAAAGGGTATATAATATTCAAGGTGCACATTGGGTCATTCAGAATAACTTCACACACACCCGCTACTGTGTATTTTCAAGTCTAATTCTGTCACTAAACCCATACCTGTCACCCAGCGCCTAAATACTAGGCCTCAAATTTATATCCTGCTAAATCTCTCGTTACCGCTGTCCTGTTGTAGCTGGGAAAGTTATTTAGTGTCCGTCAAAGCACATTTTTTCTTCTGGGTTGAAATACAATTCCCAATTTAGCAATTTCATAATTTAGTGGTTTCTGCTATATCAGAGCTATTTGAAATCTATCCCTAAAAGGGTAGATCATATTGAAGGTGCACATAGGGTCATTCAGAATAACTTCACACACACCCGCTACTGTGTATTTCCAAGTCTAATTCTGTCACTAAACCCATACCTGTCACCCAGCGCCTAAATACTAGGCCTCAAATTTATATCCCGCTAAATCTCTCGTTACCGCTGTCCTGTTGTAGCTGGGAAAGTTATTTAGTGTCCGTCAAAGCACATTTTTTGTTCTGGGTTGAAGTACAATTCCCAATTTAGCAATTTCATAATTTAGTGGTTTCTGCTATATCAGAGCTATTTGAAATCTATCCCTAAAAGGGTATATAATATTCAAGGTGCACATTGGGTCATTCAGAATAACTTCACACACACCCGCTACTGTGTATTTTCAAGTCTAATTCTGTCACTAAACCCATACCTGTCACCCAGCGCCTAAATACTAGGCCTCAAATTTATATCCTGCTAAATCTCTCGTTACCGCTGTACTGTTGTTGCTGGGCAAGATATTTAGTGTCCGTCAAAGCACATTTTTTGTTCTGGGTTGAAATACAATTCCCAATTTAGCAATTTCATAATTTAGTGGTTTCTGCTATATCAGAGCTATTTGAAATCTATCCCTAAAAGGGTATATAATATTCAAGGTGCACATTGGGTCATTCAGAATAACTTCACACACACCCGCTACTGTGTATTTCCAAGTCTAATTCTGTCACTAAACCCATACCTGTCACCCAGCGCCTAAATACTAGGCCTCAAATTTATATCCCGCTAAATCTGTCCCTAGTGCTGTAGCTGGGCGAGTTATTTAGTGTCCGTTCAAGCACATTTCTTGTTCTGGGTTGAAATACAATTCCCAATTTAGCAATTTCATAATTTAGTGGTTTCTGCTATATCAGAGCTATTTGAAATCTATCCCTAAAAGGGTATATAATATTCAAGGTGCACATAGGGTCATTCAGAATAACTTCACACACCCGCTACTGTGCATTTCCAAATCTAATTCTGTCACTAAACCCATACCTGTCACCCAGCGCCTAAATACTAGGCCTCAAATTTATATCCCGCTAAATCTCTCGTTACCGCTGTCCTGTTGTGGCTGGGAAAGTTATTTAGTGTCCGTCAAAGCACATTTTTTGTTCTGGGTTGAAATACAATTCCCAATTTAGCAATTTCATAATTTAGTCGTTTCTGCTATATCAGAGCTATTTGAAATCTATCCCTAAAAGGGTAGATCATATTGAAGGTGCACATAGGGTCATTCAGAATAACTTCACACACACGCTTCTGTGCATTTCCAAGTCTAATTCTGTCACTAAATCCATACCGGTCACCCAGCGCCTAAATACTAGGCCTCAAATTTATATCCCGCTGAATTTGAATACAATACATTGGGCCAAATAATATATTTGTTGTTGTGGTGAACCATAACAATGAGAAAAACATCTAGTAAGGGACGCGGACGTGGACATGGTCGTGGTGGTGTTAGTGGACCCTCTGGTGCTGGGAGAGGACGTGGCCGTTCTGCCACATCCACACGTCCTAGTGTACCAACTACCTCAGGTCCCAGTAGCCGCCAGAATTTACAGCGATATATGGTGGGGCCCAATGCCGTTCTAAGGATGGTAAGGCCTGAGCAGGTACAGGCATTAGTCAATTGGGTGGCCGACAGTGGATCCAGCACGTTCACATTATCTCCCACCCAGTCTTCTGCAGAAAGCGCACAGATGGCGCCTGAAAACCAACCCCATCAGTCTGTCACATCACCCCCATGCATACCAGGGAAACTGTCTCAGCCTCAAGTTATGCAGCAGTCTCTTATGCTGTTTGAAGACTCCGCTGGCAGGGTTTCCCAAGGGCATCCACCTAGCCCTTCCCCAGCGGTGAAAGACATAGAATGCACTGACGCACAACCACTTATGTTTCCTGATGATGAGGACATGGGAATACCACCTCAGCATGTCTCTGATGATGACGAAACACAGGTGCCAACTGCTGCGTCTTTCTGCAGTGTGCAGACTGAACAGGAGGTCAGGGATCAAGACTGGGTGGAAGACGATGCAGGGGACGATGAGGTCCTAGACCCCACATGGAATGAAGGTCGTGCCACTGACTTTCACAGTTCGGAGGAAGAGGCAGTGGTGAGACCGAGCCAACAGCGTAGCAAAAGAGGGAGCAGTGGGCAAAAGCAGAACACCCGCCGCCAAGAGACTCCGCCTGCTACTGACCGCCGCCATCTGGGACCGAGCACCCCAAAGGCAGCTTCAAGGAGTTCCCTGGCATGGCACTTCTTCAAACAATGTGCTGACGACAAGACCCGAGTGGTTTGCACGCTGTGCCATCAGAGCCTGAAGCGAGGCATTAACGTTCTGAACCTGAGCACAACCTGCATGACCAGGCACCTGCATGCAAAGCATGAACTGCAGTGGAGTAAACACCTTAAAACCAAGGAAGTCACTCAGGCTCCCCCTGCTACCTCTTCTGCTGCTGCCGCCTCGGCCTATTCTGCTGCTGCCGCCTCGGCCTCTTCCTCCGCCTCTGGAGGAACGTTGGCACCTGCCGCCCAGCAAACAGGGGATGTACCACCAACACCACCACCACCACCTCCGTCACCAAGCGTCTCAACCATGTCACACGCCAGCGTTCAGCTCTCCATCTCACAAACATTTGATAGAAAGCGTAAATTCCCACCTAGCCAACCTCGATCCCTGGCCCTGAATGCCAGCATTTCTAAACTACTGGCCTATGAAATGCTGTCATTTAGGCTGGTGGACACAGACAGCTTCAAACAGCTCATGTCGCTTGCTGTCCCACAGTATGTTGTTCCCAGCCGGCACTACTTCTCCAAGAGAGCCGTGCCTTCCCTGCACAACCAAGTATCCGATAAAATCAAGTGTGCACTGCGCAACGCCATCTGTGGCAAGGTCCACCTAACCACAGATACGTGGACCAGTAAGCACGGCCAGGGACGCTATATCTCCCTAACTGCACACTGGGTAAATGTAGTGGCAGCTGGGCCCCAGGCGGAGAGCTGTTTGGCGCACGTCCTTCCGCCGCCAAGGATCGCAGGGCAACATTCTTTGCCTCCTGTTGCCACCTCCTCCTTCTCGGCTTCCTCCTCCTCTTCTTCCACCTGCTCATCCAGTCAGCCACACACCTTCACCACCAACTTCAGCACAGCCCGGGGTAAACGTCAGCAGGCCATTCTGAAACTCATATGTTTGGGGGACAGGCCCCACACCGCACAGGAGTTGTGGCGGGGTATAGAACAACAGACCGACGAGTGGTTGCTGCCGGTGAGCCTCAAGCCCGGCCTGGTGGTGTGTGATAATGGGCGAAATCTCGTTGCAGCTCTGGGACTAGCCAATTTGACGCACATCCCTTGCTTGGCGCATGTGCTGAATTTGGTGGTGCAGAAGTTCATTCACAACTACCCCGACATGTCAGAGCTGCTGCATAAAGTGCGGGCCGTCTGTTCGCGCTTCCGGCGTTCACATCCTGCTGCTGCTCGCCTGTCTGCGCTACAGCGTAACTTCGGCCTTCCCGCTCACCGCCTCATATGCGACGTGCCCACCAGGTGGAACTCCACCTTGCACATGCTGGACAGACTGTGCGAGCAGCAGCAGGCCATAGTGGAGTTTCAGCTGCAGCACGCACGGGTCAGTCGCACTACAGAACAGCACCACTTCACCACCAATGACTGGGCCTCCATGCGAGACCTGTGTGCCCTGTTGCGCTGTTTCGAGTACTCCACCAACATGGCCAGTGGCGATGACACCGTTATCAGCGTTACAATACCACTTCTATGTCTCCTTGAGAAAACACTTAGGGCGATGATGGAAGAGGAGGTGGCCCAGGAGGAGGAGGAGGAGGAGGAGGAAGAGGGGTCATTTTTAGCACTTTCAGGCCAGTCTCTTCGAAGTGACTCAGAGGGAGGTTTTTGGCAACAGCAGAGGCCAGGTACAAATGTGGCCAGCCAGGGCCCACTACTGGAGGACGAGGAGGACGAGGATGAGGAGGAGGTGGAGGAGGATGAGGATGAAGCATGGTCACAGCGGGGTGGCACCCAACGCAGCTCGGGTCCATCACTGGTGCGTGGCTGGGGGGAAAGGCAGGACGATGACGATACGCCTCCCACAGAGGACAGCTTGTCCTTACCCCTGGGCAGCCTGGCACACATGAGCGACTACATGCTGCAGTGCCTGCGCAACGACAGCAGAGTTGCCCACATTTTAACCTGTGCGGACTACTGGGTTGCCACCCTGCTGGATCCACGCTACAAAGACAATGTGCCCACCTTACTTCCTGCACTGGAGCGTGATAGGAAGATGCGCGAGTACAAGCGCACGTTGGTAGACGCGCTACTGAGAGCATTCCCAAATGTCACAGGGGAACAAGTGGAAGCCCAAGGCCAAGGCAGAGGAGGAGCAAGAGGTCGCCAAGGCAGCTGTGTCACGGCCAGCTCCTCTGAGGGCAGGGTTAGCATGGCAGAGATGTGGAAAACTTTTGTCAACACGCCACAGCTAACTGCACCACCACCTGATACGCAACGTGTTAGCAGGAGGCAACATTTCACTAACATGGTGGAACAGTACGTGTGCACACCCCTCCACGTACTGACTGATGGTTCGGCCCCATTCAACTTCTGGGTCTCTAAATTGTCCACGTGGCCAGAGCTAGCCTTTTATGCCTTGGAGGTGCTGGCCTGCCCGGCAGCCAGCGTTTTGTCTGAACGTGTATTCAGCACGGCAGGGGGCGTCATTACAGACAAACGCAGCCGCCTGTCTACAGCCAATGTGGACAAGCTGACGTTCATAAAAATGAACCAGGCATGGATCCCACAGGACCTGTCCGTCCCTTGTCCAGATTAGACATTAACTACCTCCCCATAACCATATATTATTGGACTCCAGGGCACTTCCTCATTCAATCCTATTTTTATTTTCATTTTACCATTATATTGCAAGGCTACCCAAAGTTGAATGAACCTCTCCTCTGCCTGTGTGCTAGGCCTAAATATATGCCAATGGATTGTTGCAATGGTGGCTGACGTGAAGCCTCATTCTCTGCTATGACATGCAGACTGATTCTCTGGTGACATGAAGCCAGATTGTCTGTTACGGGACCTCTCTCCTCTGCCTGGGTGCTGGGCCTGAATTTATGACAATGGACTGTTGCAGTGGTGGGTGACGTGAAGCCTGATTCTCTGCTATGACATGCAGACTGATTCTCTGGTGACATGAAGCCAGATCCTCTGTTACGGGACCTCTCTCCTCTGCCTGGGTGCTGGGCCTAAATTTATGAAAATGGACTGTTGCAGTGGTGGGTGACGTGAAGCCTCATTCTCTGCTATGACATGCAGACTGATTCTCTGCTGACATGAAGCCAGATCGTCTGTTACGGGACCTCTCTCCTCTGCCTGGGTGCTGGGCCTAAATTTATGAAAATGGACTCTTACAGTGGTGGGTGACGTGAAGCCTGATTCTCTGCTATGACATGAAGACTGATTCTCTGCTGACATGAAGCCAGATCCTCTGTTACGGGACCTCTCTCCTCTGCCTGGGTGCTGGGCCTAAATATCTGACAATGGACTGTTGCATTGGTGGCTGACGTGAAGCCTGATTCTCTGCTATGATATGAAGACTGATTCTCTGCTGACATGAAGCCAGATTGTCTGTTACGGGACCTCTCTCCTCTGCCTGTGTGCTAGGCCTAAATATATGCCAATGGATTGTTGCAGTGGTGGCTGACGTGAAGCCTGATTCTCTGCTATGACATGCAGACTGATTCTCTGGTGACATGAAGCCAGATCCTCTGTTACGGGACCTCTCTCCTCTGCCTGGGTGCTGGGCCTAAATTTATGAAAATGGACTGTTGCAGTGGTGGGTGACGTGAAGCCTGATTCTCTGCTATGACATGCAGACTGATTCTCTGGTGACATGAAGCCAGATCCTCTGTTACGGGACCTCTCTCCTCTGCCTGGGTGCTGGGCCTAAATATCTGACAATGGACTGTTGCATTGGTGGCTGACGTGAAGCCTGATTCTCTGCTATGACATGCAGACTAATTCTCTGCTGACATGAAGCCAGATTGTCTGTTATGGGACCTCTCTCCTCTGCCTGGGTGCTGGGCCTAAATTTATGAAAATGGACTGTTGCAGTGGTGGGTGACGTGAAGCCTGATTCTCTGCTATGACATGAAGACTGATTCTCTCCTGACATGAAGCCAGATTGTCTGTTACGGGACCTCTCTCCTCTGCCTGGGTGCTGGGCCTAAATTTATGAAAATGGACTGTTACAGTGGTGGGTGACGTGAAGCCTGATTCTCTGCTATGATATGAAGACTGATTCTCTGCTGACATGAAGCCAGATTGTCTGTTACGGGACCTCTCTCCTCTGCCTGGGTGCTGGGCCTAAATTTATGAAAATGGACTCTTACAGTGGTGGGTGACGTGAAGCCTGATTCTCTGCTATGACATGAAGACTGATTCTCTGCTGACATGAAGCCAGATCCTCTGTTACGGGACCTCTCTCCTCTGCCTCGGTGCTGGGCCTAAATATCTGACAATGGACTGTTGCATTGGTGGCTGACGTGAAGCCTGATTCTCTGCTATGATATGAAGACTGATTCTCTGCTGACATGAAGCCAGATTGTCTGTTACGGGACCTCTCTCCTCTGCCTGTGTGCTAGGCCTAAATATATGCCAATGGATTGTTGCAGTGGTGGCTGACGTGAAGCCTGATTCTCTGCTATGACATGCAGACTGATTCTCTGGTGACATGAAGCCAGATCCTCTGTTACGGGACCTCTCTCCTCTGCCTGGGTGCTGGGCCTAAATTTATGAAAATGGACTGTTGCAGTGGTGGGTGACGTGAAGCCTGATTCTCTGCTATGACATGCAGACTGATTCTCTGGTGACATGAAGCCAGATCCTCTGTTACGGGACCTCTCTCCTCTGCCTGGGTGCTGGGCCTAAATTTATGAAAATGGACTGTTGCAGTGGTGGGTGACGTGAAGCCTCATTCTCTGCTATGACATGCAGACTGATTCTCTGCTGACATGAAGCCAGATTGTCTGTTACGGGACCTCTCTCCTCTGCCTGGGTGCTGGGCCTGAATTTATGACAATGGACTGTTGCAGTGGTGGCTGACGTGAAGCCTGATTCTCTGCTATGATATGAAGACTGATTCTCTGCTGACATGAAGCCAGATTGTCTGTTACGGGACCTCTCTCCTCTGCCTGGGTGCCGGGGCCTAAATATCTGAGAATGGACTGTTCCAGTGGTGGGTAACGGGAAGCCAGATTCTCTGCTATGATATGAAGACTGATTCTCTGCTGACATGAAGCCAGATTGTCTGTTACGGGACCTCTCTCCTCTGCCTGGGTGCTGGGCCTAAATTTATGAAAATGGACTATTACAGTGGTGGGTGACGTGAAGCCTGATTCTCTGCTATGACATGAAGACTGATTCTCTGCTGACATGAAGCCAGATTGTCTGTTACGGGACCTCTCTCCTCTGCCTGGGTGCCGGGGCCTAAATATCTGAGAATGGACTGTTCCAGTGGTGGGTGACGGGAAGCCAGATTCTCTGCTATGGAACCTCTCTCCAATTGATTTTGGTTAATTTTTATTTATTTAATTTTTATTTTAATTAATTTCCCTATCCACATTTGTTTGCAGGGGATTTACCTACATGTTGCTGCCTTTTGCAGCCCTCTAGCCCTTTCCTGGGCTGTTTTACAGCCGTTTTAGTGCCGAAAAGTTCGGGTCCCCATTGACTTCAATGGGGTTCGGGTTCGGGACGAAGTTCGGATCGGGTTCGGATCCCGAACCCGAACATTTCCGGGATGTTCGGCCGAACTTCTCGAACCCGAACATCCAGGTGTTCGCTCAACTCTACTCATGATCCTACGCATACCACCTCATCAGTGAAGCATGGTGGTGGTAGTGTCATGGCGTGGGCATGTATGGCTGCCAATGGAACTGGTTCTCTTGTATTTATTGATGATGTGACTGCTGACAAAAGCAGCAGGATGAATTCTGTTTCGGGCAATATTATCTGCTCATATTCAGCCAAATGCTTCAGAACTCATTGGACAGCGCTTCACAGTGCAGATGGACAATGACCCAAAGCATACTGCAAGAGCAGCCAAATCGTTTTTTAAGGGAAAGAAGTGGAATGTTATGTACTGGCAAAGTCAATCACCTGACCTGAATCCCATTGAGCATGCATTTCACTTGCTGAAGACAAAACTGAAGGGAAAATGCCCCAAGAACAAGCAAGAACTGAAGACAGTTGTAGTAGAGGCCTGGCAGAGCATCACTCGGGATGAAACCCAGCGTCTGGTGATGTCTATGCGTTCCAGACTGCAGGCTGTAATTGACTGCAAAGGATTTGCAACCAAGTATTAAAAAGTGAAAGTTTGATTTATGATTATTATTGTGTCCCATTACTTTTGGTTCCTTAACAAATGGGAGGCACATATGCAAACTGTTGTAATTCCTACACTGTTCACCGGATTTGGATGTAAATACCCTCAATTTAAAGCTGACAGTCTGCAGTTAAAGCACATCTAGTCTGTTTAATTTAAAATCTATTGTGGTGGTGTATAGAAATATAACAAAACAATAGCAATATTGTTTTGTTATATTGATTATGACATCCGCACTTGCTCCCTTGTGTGAGATGTCTATTGTGGTACTTGTGGTTCGCCGCGGGCATCCTCCACCGTATGCATTTTGCTGGGGATCGCCATTAGCAACAGGCCACAAGTGCAGGATTTGCTCCCCTGTATATATGCACGACTGCATGTGGGTTTGAGCACCTCCTGCTAATGCCACCCTGTCTTTTTAGTTTGTATATGGTGGTGTATAGAGCCAAAAATGTTAGAATTGTGTCGATGTCCCAATATTTATGGACCTGACTGTAATTGAATATTAATAATTATATTAAATGTACCGTATTTTTCGCTTTATAAGACGCACTTTTTCCCCCCCAAAAGTGGGGGGAAAATGGCCGTGCGTCTTATAAAGCGAATACTTCGCTGGCCGCTATGCTGCACAGCGCGGCCAGCGAAGTATCAGTGACAGTGTGGAGGGAGGAGGCGGAGACACTCATGGCGGGGCCCGGTGCAGTGACTCTACTCTAATACACCGGGCCCCGCAACTGTTAAACATTCAATCTGATCTATATCTAATAGTATATGCTCTGTACGGCTCTTACTGTAGTACCGTAAGTATAGCGCAGACCGGCATCTCCCTCGGTCATGCGCCGCTTGCCGCACCTCCTTCCTCATGCGCCGTCTGCTCCAGCTCCCTCCGTCATGCGCCGCCTGCCCCAGCTCCCTCTGTCATGCGCCGCCTGCCTGTTCATTCATAAAGTGAGATAAGCAGGCAGGCGGCGCATGAGGAGGGAGCTGGGGCAGACGGCGCATGAGGAAGCAGGCACGAGGGGTGGTATCCCTCACATATTGGCGGCAGCAAGGTGGGATCGAGATACTAGTGTATGTGAGTGTGAGAACCATACGCCCAGACACTAAAGACTACCAGCAGTAGCTTTTGCTGCTGGAGTCAAGATCAGCTCAACACTAGACAGTCTGAGTGCAAATACAATAAGGTTGTGTGCATCAGGTTGCAGTCTGTGTCAGTGACCATCCGTGGCAATGATGGCCAGTTACACAAGAATCAAGGCTAAGGAGATGTCCGAGACTAAGAATTACAGCGGGGAGGGCGCAGTCCAGATAGGGGGCCGAGAGGAGGTGGAAGGCAACTTTATTCAAGGCGAGGGGGAGCATAGCCAAAGCTCCCCAAGGAGCCAGTTGTCAGAGGTGAGGTCCGTGATGGACCTCACTCCACCTGCCCATTCCCCCAGCTAGGCAGGCTCGGCTGCTCTCCTACAAACTGCCATGGACCATCTCCAGGCCGGAGACCAGGCAGTCTCTGAGCTACTCCTGGTGGCGGCAGGGCGGCAGGAGAAAGCAGAGGCTGCAAACAGTCGCGAGCATGCAGAGTGTGAGCACCAGCTACAAGTGCTCCAGCTGAAGCTCCATTTCCAGCAGCCCTCTCCAGCCAGATGTGAGTCTCCAGAGATCCAGATTCCCAAAGTGGGGGTGGAGGACTTTCCCCTACTGAACAAAGATGGGGACCCGGACACCTTTTTGTTGGCATTTGAGACGGCCTGTCTTCAGTACCAGTTACTGGAAGACCAGTGGGTCAGATTCCTCATGCCATGTCTCAGGGGAAAAGCCCTTGAAATCTTCGGGTACCTGCCCAGCAAGACCAGCCTGAGCTATGAGGACATCAAGCAGGCTCGGGTGAGGCAGTACAACCTGACCCCTGAGACATACAAATAAAAAACTCTGTAGTTTGCAGAGGGGTTATATCCAGAGCTGGGCCGATCACATGAAGGCCTTGCTGAGAGCGGTCGACCAATGGACCACAGGATTGGAGCTTACCACGGTCCAGCAGCTGAAGGAGCCCATCGCCACAGAGCAGTTCTTGTGAAATTGCGCGGATGATCTACAGCAGTACCTCCGTGAACAGAAGCCAAAGGGGGCCTCCGGAAGTTCCTTTACTGTCTCCAGGATTGGAGGATTAGAACCGGCGCTGCCCGTCGCCAAGGCCTATTTGGACTGGGGCGCCAATAGAGGAGTAAGGGAGGTGGTGGTATCTAGGGATGGCCTTGCGGTTCGCCCGGCGGTCGTTTTGCGGCGAACTTTGCGTGTTCGCAATTCGCTGAACATGCGAACATATGGAGATATTTGCGCCTGACATATTCTTTTACATTGTGAAGAACTTTGACCCATGACACATCCATCAGGTGGTACAGGACAGCCAATTGAGATGTTTCAGCACATGGACATACCCCCTACTTTATAAATAAATCTGATCTGGCTGCCATTTTACATTCAGTGTTTTGCCAGTGTAGGGAGAGGTTGCTGTGTGGAGCAGGGGCATGCTGTTAGGGACACCAAACGCTAGCTAATAGGGCCACAAAAGTCTTTTTAAGGACTGGTATAGGTGTGCTATCGATAGGTGTGAAACACAGAGAGGTGCGATATACTTATAATATTTTTTTATAATGAGTCAAAAACACATAGATCTATATAGTGATCACCTGGAAGTCAGGGGCCTAGGGGCTTACTAGAGCCATTTTTATATAGGGTAAGGTTCCAGACGGGGTCGCTCTTATCAGGGCGGGTGGTCTGTGGATAGGCTATCAGGGCCAGAATAGCACACCCCTGTGGGGCAATATCAGGGACAGTTCTTTGCCCACCCTGTCTTTCAATAACACATCATCATCTAGCCCAGGGATAGATGTTTTTTGCTTTTCCTCCGGGATTCATGGATGTGCACTGGAACCCCCCCGGATTGTGGTATAATGTATGGTTTCTGATTTGGTGCCTTTATTGCCTACCACATCTATGCTTTTTGCTTAACTTTAATAATTGAATTTATTTTCATTTTGAGGGATATCTTTTCCATTCAGACGTCCGCAAAATGGGTCCGTATCCGTTCCGCAATTTGCCTACCCATTCATTTTCAATAGGGCCAGAATGTGCTGTCCGCATCCGCATTTGCGGATCCTCACATTTCCGCATCCATGATTCTGTTTCCGCAAAAAAATAGAACATGTCCTATTCTTGTCCACAGTTGCAGACAAGATTAGGCATTTTCTATTATAGTGTCGGCGATGTGCGGTCCGCAAAACACTTACGGACGTGTGAATGGACCCTCATAGTAACATTATTAAAGGTTACGTTTTATCTTTATGTATATTCTAAAGGATTGTCTTCCTTGTACAATGTTATAATTTACTTTCTATGTTAGAAAGTATATTATAGTGCATTTGTATTGCGCGGCAGTTGTGTGCGGCTCTGCTGCGATACTGCAGGTATATAGAGGGACAAGCGTTATTGGAACAAATAATTTCTACTGGTGTGATATACCAGTCCCCCCCCAAAAAAACGTATTGAATCGCGTGCGCATACGGCGAAAATTATATTGCCGATATTTCGCATTGAAAAAAAATAATGAATGGAGATCGCAAATTCGAATAATACATCTGGTATGTCACTGTCCATGTTGTGGGACTATTTGTGCACTTCTAGTAATTATTTCTTGGCTGCAAATATGAGCTGAAGGTTTTTCAGGTTCACCTGCCATTAAAATGATTTGTACCCGCCGCGAACTTGCGGTTCGCGAACATTTGATCGCGTTTGCGAACCGTCCCGGCAGATGTTCGTCCATCACTAGTGGCATCCTCAAATATGTATATACTAGAAACAGAACTGGATCGCACATCCTTAATACTATGCTTTTATCTAACTGCTTCTCAGCATAATAAACATCGCTTCTCAGCGTAATTTATTGTATACCTACCCTATGCTCCATGCTAAACATCAGGCATAAGTATACAATTTGATCAAAAAGAATAGGCCCACTCACCGCGACAACGGTTGCCTCTTTGAATGAGACCCTATTCTAAATTTGGCGCAGCACTGCATGGCGACCGCCGACGCCACAGCACCACCCCAGCAGGCAGCGGGACCCAGCAGTCAAACAGCTCCCTCACTGTATGACAAAGCCACCCTGGCACTGGGCCCCACCGACCCACCAGGACGGCACCAAAGCAACAATGGCCGCCGTGCAGTACCGACCCCATCACATGCTCTCTTCTCAAATATCTCTGCCAGTGTTTTGCTGGGGACGGACCTGGGGCTGCTTGTGTCTAAGTACGTGACCGCCGACACCCCGAGGTCCGATCCCCAAGAATGTGATGTCATGTCCATCCATGTTGATACTGTTATTGTACATAACATACCTGTTGATGGGGATGTGGGGGTGGGGGATGTAATGTGTGCCTCTCCTCTCATTCAGGCCAGCTGTGCTGAGGCCCCAGGGTGTGGCCAGCAAGCATGCTGGGACCTGTTGTCCTTAGGTGTGGCTACTGAGGGGACAAGCAGGGGTCAAACAGCTGTGGGGGAGGAGGATAAAAATGAGGTCAGGGCTGTCCCAGGAGAAGTAGGGCTGCCAGGTAAAGCCTCAGTGCAGGGTTCCTCCACCACCGGGATGTGAGAGGGCCAGATTAGTCCGTCTGGACTGGCGACTTGGTTGGAAGCCAAGGTGAAGCAGGCACTGCCAGCGTTGGCAGCGGCCATAGCCAGGAGACAGGTCCCGGGGACCTGACAGAGGACGTGGCAGTCTCGTCTATTCTGGCCACTTCCAGTCAAGGGTTCCAGGTGGCGTTTGTGGCTGGCGCCAGCCTGAACGCTCTTAGGGAGCAAGCGGCACTGCCTCCCTTGGACAAACCTTGAGCGGGTAATCTGGTACCAAGGATGGCTGTGCCAGGTCACGGTACAGCAGGGCTCACCGGAGGAGTGGCCTAGGGACCAGCAGTTAGTAGAACTGACAGGGGACATGCCAGTCTCATCTATTCTGACCAAGTCCCAACAGGGGTTTCAGGTGGCTTTAGGGGCTAGCTCCAGCTTGAAAGCTCTCACGGAGCAGGTGGCATGGCCTCCCTTGGACTCAGACCTGGAACCAAGGACGGTTGTGCCAGGAAACGGTCCAGCAGGGCTCACCGGAGGTGTTGCCTAGGAACCGACAATTCGTGGTACCTTATCTGTTCAGGGCGGAGTTTTTGTGGATTGCGAACGAGATTCCGATGGCTAGATACCCAGGGGCTGCTAAGTCAGAGGCCTGGGCAGGAGATGAAGGCACTCCTGGGGTGTCAGTCATCGAGTGTGTTGTGCGCTACCCAGGAAAAGGCGCAGGCCTTGTCGCGGTTGGTGCACAACAGTATGGAGCAGGCCCAGAATGTCCAGAAGTGGGGGTGCTGACCAGATGGCTTGTAAGAGGACCCACCGGGTGGGTCAGAAAGCATGGATGCTGGTTCCCGTACCTCAGGACAAGCTTCAGGCTGGCCTGGGAGGGTCCGTTCCTTGCACACCAGCGGCTCAATGCCAGGATGGACCACGCCCAGGGAAGGCAGAAGGTTTTCCCCGTGAACCTGACACAGGTGCGTCATGAGCGGGAGGCAGGTGCCCTCCCAGAATGCCATCCCTTCCGGGAACTGTTCAACAACATGCCTGGAAGGACGGCATCCACCATGATGCCATTGGGCATGGAGTATACCCCTGCCACTTCTAATCGGATGGTCAAGCTGCTTAACCTCTTAAGTACACAGGGCATACAGGTACGCCCTGATGTCCTGGTACTTAAGGACACAGGGCGCAATCAAAAAGTCATACGCACCCCAAAATAGTGCCAAGCAAACCGTCATCTCATCCCGCAAAAATCATACCATACAGAAGATAATCGCCGGAAAACTGAAAAAAACATGGCTCTCGGACTTTGGAGACACAAAAAATTATTTTTTTTGTTTCAAAAATGAAATTATTGTGTAAAACTTAAAATAAAAAAGGAGACATATTAGGTATCGCCGCATCTGTAATAACCTGCTCTATAAAAATATCACATGACCTAACCCCTCAGATGAATACCGTAAAAAAAAACTGTGTAATAAAAGCAAATTTTTGTCACCTTACATCACAAAAAGTGTAATCGAAAGTGATCAAAAAGTGATACGCACCCCAAAATAGTGCCAATCAAACCGTCATGTCACCCCACAAAAATACCATACCCAAGATAATCACCCGAAAACTGAAAAAACTATGGCTCTCGGACTATGGAGACACTAAAACATGATTTTTTTTGTTTCAAAAATGAAATAATTGTGTAAAACATACATAAATTAAAAAAAAGTAGACATATTAGGTATCGCTGCGTACGCAATAACCTGCTCTATAAAAATACCACATGATCTAACCTGTCAGATTAATGTTGTAAATAACAAAAAAATTAAACGGTGCCAAAACAGCTCTTTCTTGTTACCTTGCCTCAAAGTGTAATATAGAGCAACCAAAAATCATATATACCCTAAAATAGTACCAACAAAACTGCCACCCTATCCAATAGTTTCCAAAATGGGGTCACTTTTTGGAGTTTCTACTCTAGGAGTGCATCAGAAGGACTTCAAATGGGACATGGTGTCAAAAAACCAGTCCTGCAAAATTTGCCTTCCAAAAACCGTATGGCATTCCTCTCCTTCTGCGCCCTGCCGTGTGTCCGTACAACAGTTTACTGCCACATATGTGGTGTTTCTGTAAACTACAGAATCAGGGCCATAAATATAGAGTTTTGTTTGGCTGTTAACCTTGCTTTGTAACTGGGAAAAAAATATTAAAATGAAAAATCTGCCAAAAAAGTGAAATTTGGAAATTTGATCTCTATATTCCATTAATTCTTGTGGAACACCTAAAGGGTTAAAAAAGTTTGTAAAATCTGTTTTGTATTCCTTGAGGGGTGTAGTTTCTAAAATGGGGTCACTTTTTTAACGTTTCTACTCTAGGGGTGCATTAGGGAGGCTTCAAATGGGACATGGTGTCAAAAAAACAGTCCAGCATAATCTGCCTTCCAAAAACCATGTCATTCCTTTCCTTCTGCGCCCTGCTGTGTGCCCGTACAGCAGTTTACAACCACATGTGGGGTATTTCTGTAAACTACAGAATCAGGGCCATAAATATTGAGTTTTGTTTGGCTGTTAACCCTTGCTTTGTTACTGGAAAAAAATGGATAAAAATTTAAAATTTGCCCAAAAAATCGAAATTCTGAAATTTTATCTCCATTTGCCATTAACTCTTGTGGAACACCTAAAGGGTTAACAACGTTTGTAAAATCAGTTTTGAATACCTTGAGTGGTGTAGTTTCTAGAATGGGGTGGTTTCTATTATGTAAGCCTCGCAAAGTGACTTCAGACCTGACCTGGTCCTTAATAAGAGGGTTGAAAATTTCAGAAAAATTTCAAGATTTGCTTCTAAACTTCTAAGCCTTGTAACATCCCCCAAAAATTTTACGGCATTTCCAAAATAATCAAAACATGAAGTAGACATATGGGGAATGTAAAGTAATAACTATTTTTGGAGTTATTACTATGTATTATAGAAGTAGAGAAATTTAAACTTGGAAATTTGCTAATTTTTCTACATTTTTGGTAATTTTTTTTTTTTATAAAATACTAAACATTTTTTACTCCATTTTACCAGTGTCATAAAGTACAATATGTGAAGAAAAAATAATCTCAGAATGGCCTGGATAAAAAAATGCGTTTTAAAGTTATTTAAAGTGACACTGGTCAGATTTGCAAAAAATGGCCTGGTCCTTAAGGTGAAAATGAGCACGGTCCTTAAGTGGTTAAGGGACTTGAAGGGTACTCGGCCACATATCTGGAGGTCATTTCTGTCTTCGGTCCTACATGGGAGGATCTCCGAGAGCATCTGGTGCAGATGCTCGGGCAGATCTGCCAGGCAGGCTTTGCCCTGACGCCACAGAAGTGCCAGTTGGGCATAAGCGAGGGTTTCCGGCCAAGCGGGGAAGCTTTGGAACCAGAGTCCGGGAGAGTGGATGCCAGCACATCCTAGGTCACCCTCTGGGACAAGCACCAGATAATGTCCTTCCTGGGCATTGCCGGGTACTATAAGGGTTTTGTGCCCCACTATAGTAGCCAGGCGAGGCACCTGACGGACCACATCAGGAAGAAGCTGCCCTTTGCAGTCGATAGGACAAACGACTGCGAGGTGGCCTTCCAGGTGCTAACGGACGCCCCCTCCCCAGCTTCCCGGTACTACAGGCAGCCGACCTCACGCGGCCTTTTATAGTACCGACTGATGCCCTGATGCCAGTAATTGTGGCCTCAGTGTCAGGCTCAGTCCGGGTGACTCCATTGGTCAGGAACGAATGGGAGGTGGGTATGCGGGAGCCTGGCGCTCCAGCCGTACTACTTTGCCATTCGCCACCAGAGAGTGTGCGGATGGGCGCATGGGGGAACACAGGAATCCGCTGCCCCCTGGCGCCACTCTAAAAGGGGGAGGTGTGAGGAATATGGATAAAAAAAATTCTGTCAGCCATGTCCCCACCATTTGCTGAAAGATAGCAGAGGTAGTGAACTGCACAGGAGGGCACTGCTTTAAAGCCCCAGCCATATGGCAGGGAACTTTTTGCAGGCCACCTTTGTTTACAATTTCACACCCCATTCAGACAGCATGGATCCTGCAGGAAAACCTCCCTGCAGGGGGTCTAAGCCATTCCCCAGTTCAATCAAATCTAGCAGACGGCATGGAACCGGCGATTTATAAGGAATTATGAATCGCCCGGCCATTACAGGCGCAAACCGGATACATATTTTAATTCCAGTGGCCAGATGAACATGCCCATGGTCTTAGTTTGGTGGTGGGATGCCAGTGAAGGGAGATATACATATCTCCCCACAGAAACCAAATAATAGTACCATGTTTGGACTCTACTTGTATCTAGAACCCAGGCGGATCTGTTGGTCCCAGAACCATCCCCCTGTGACATTTTGATCTGGAGCTATGAACCCTAAAGAGTTTTGTGGGTTATTTAATGCCAGCCCAGAAGAGGTAACCAGGGACCATACCGCGGCTCGTTAGCTCGACGTAGTTGACGTAAAGCTGGCACGAGGGGTGGTATCCCACACAGTTATAAATGTCTGATCGGGGGAGAAGGGGACTGTCCTCTACTGATGGCTAACCTACCAAATGTAGTGATGTAGTGATGATGTAGCTGATCGCACTTGGGAGTCGGGTGACGAAGGGGCTTCATATTTATTTTTCTTTATATAATAATGTAATATTATAAAATCCGGTGTCTCCATGATAAATCTGCAGCATGGGGGACCCTTGTCGCTTCTACACACTTTCAAAATAATCCTTCAGTGGGGCGAATAGATGCCGGATGACCAGGACGCTCCATAACCTTCCCATGAGCTTATATCGGGAGTAGCGGTTCATTTCTGAGACGTCCGTATAGTGCGAGGGGAATCCGAAGACCCTCTCCATCTCCGTGCACCACAGGATGTCCTCTTTCCCATCCATGATGACTAGGAAATTGTGATGTTTTCCCTGACGAAGAGACAAGGGGCTGGTAGTTATGGTTTGAATCTTGATGAACTTCGCTACTCTTACAGACTCCAAGCAAACTTAAATATTTGTCTTCTCATTGTCTGTAGCTACTAGAGGTCTGTTCATGCCAGGCAGGTTCCTTCAGAAGTATCTGGCTCGATGAGCAGCCGATACCGCACTTGCATCAATCTTGACAGGATTCGTCTCCAGGTGGAGAGAAATTGTTTTTTGGAATGCTTTCTCCATCGCCACCACGTTCTCGAATAACCAGAAGAATGACCGATTCTCTCCTGTCTTAGGCAACACTTAATTTTTTTAATTAAATTTATTAAAAAAGTCATATTAAATGGAACCATAACTTGATTAAAGTTATAAGAAGCTTAAATTGGCCAATATATTATCCCAATCTTCTATGGAAATTCCCGGACAATCAATCAATTTGCCAAGTCTTTTGGGCTGGAGAACGTGTATTATTAAATCATGCAGAGCCGAAGTGGCCTCCTTATGCTGCTCCCACCTCCACAATCTCTCTTCGTTGTGCTACTCTGTGGCCTCCTCATGCTGCTGCCACCTCCACAATCTCTCGTCATTGTGCCACTCTGTGGCCTCATCATGCTGCTGCCACCTCCACACTCTGTCATTAGGCCACTCTCTGGTCTCCTCATGGTGCTGCCACCTCCAGACTCTCTTATTGCGCCACTCTGTGGCCTCCTAATGCTACCGCCACCTCCAGATTCTGTCATTGTGCTACTTTGTGGCTTCCTGACGCTGCCGCCACCTCCAGACTCTTAAACACTTAGTGGCCTTCTACTGATGCTGTTGCTGCCGCCGCCACCTCCAGACTTAGTTCCTGTGTCATTGTGCCGCTTGGTGGCCTACTCCTGATGCTGCCACTTCCAGACTCTGTGCCTGTGTAATTTTGCCACTCTGTAGCCTCCTCATACTGCTGCCACCTCCAGACTCTGTCATTGTGCCACCCGTTGGCCTTCTCCTGATGCTGCCAACTCCAAACTCTGTCATTGTGTCGCTTGTTGGCCTTCTTCTGATGCTGCCAACTCCAAACTCTGTCATTGCGCCACTCGGTGGCCTCCTCATACTGCTGCCACCTCCAGACTGTGTCATTGTGCCACTCGGTCACCTCCTCATACTGCTGCCAACTCCAAACTCTGTCATTGTGCCACTTGGTGGCCTTCTCCGGATGCTGCTGCTGCCGTCACCTCCAGACTCTGTCATTGTGCCACTTGGTGGTCTCCTCATACTGCTGCCACCTCCAGACTGTGTCATTGCGCCACTCGGTGGCCTACTCATACTGCTTCCAACTCCAGACTCTGTCATTGTGACACTCATTGGCCCTCTTGATGCTGCCAACTCCAAACTCTGTCATTGTGCCACTCGGTAGCCTTCTCCTGATTCTGCTGCCACCTCAAGACTGTCATTGTGCCACTCGGTGGCTTCCTCATACTTCTGCCAACTCCAGACTCTGTCATTGTGCCACTTGTGGCCTTCTTCTGATGCTTCCACCTCCAGACTGTGTCATTGTGCCACTCGTTGGCCTCCTCATACTGCTGCCAACTGTAGACTCTGTCATTGCGCCACTCGGTGGCCTCCTCATACTGCTTCCACCTTCCACCTCGAGACCCTGTCATTGGGCCACTCTGTGGTCTCCTCATGCTGCTTCCACCTCACCACTATGTCATAGGTCCACTCTGTCGACTTCTCATGCTGTCCTGACCCTCCCCACTTCATAACTGGTCCACTATTCTGGCTTTCAGTCTGGCTGAGATCATCATTTATTTGACCTTTCTTCTGATCTGTTAGAAGGAAGGAAAAATGAAACGCACAACGGATCCTGTCTATGTAGCAGCAGTAAGGCCTGTATGGTCCCATTAGAATTGGCTAATGATTTGGTATCCAAAAGCAGGAGTGGGTACAAAACACAGAAGACATGCAAATATTCCATTCACGTGTCATCTCTTTTTAGATCCACTCCAGTTTTTTTTGGAGGCATTAGCAATACTGATGGATTATTGAGCAAATGCTGACCGAGTGAAGGTGTATGCTCCACAGACAGGATCTGTTTTTTGTGGGTTATTGTTCTCACGGATAAGAGGAAGGGCAAATTAATCAGTGACGTCAACACAAACTTACTGCTGACACCCGGGGTTATATCAGGGTTTTTTTACTTGTATAAGCGTTTAATAAAACAGGTTCTGTAGACGTCTATGTTGAATCAGCTGACGACGGTGTAAAAGGAGTGCGCTTTTTCTTGGCGCTAACATCGAGTTCATACTTGAGCTATTCGGTCGGTTTTGGCCCCGTGACTGCCCAATAATTGAAATTTGCAGTCATTCTAAGAGCAACGCCTGTCCTCTGTATGTCATACGGACTCACAGTATTATTTCACTACCAAATCAGACTCCCTATACGTGTTACTGCAAGGCACAGTGTTCTACACCGCTATAAAGGCTCTCTGCAGCCAGGAAATTGCTATTTTTTTTTACATATTTCGCTGCAAATTTATTCGTATCGAACCAAATTTTTCCCCCAATATTTGGTGAACCGGCAAATCGAATATTTAAAGTACTCACTCATCTCTAATTACAACCTTTTTCTAAAATGCAACTTTTCATTTTAATCTTATAAGGAAAATGTTAAGAAAATGAATTTGAAGGTGTGCTTAGTAGAGTTGAGCGAACACCTGGATGTTCGGGTTCGAGAAGTTCGGCCGAACATCCCGGAAATGTTCGGGTTCGGGATCCGAACCCGATCCGAACTTCGTCCCGAACCCGAACCCCATTGAAGTCAATGGGGACCCGAACTTTTCGGCACTAAAAAGGCTGTAAAACAGCCCAGGAAAGAGCTAGAGGGCTGCAAAAGGCAGCAACATGTAGGTAAATCCCCTGCAAACAAATGTGGATAGGGAAATGAATTAAAATAAAAATTAAATAAATAAAAATTAACCAAAATCAATTGGAGAGAGGTTCCATAGCAGAGAATCTGGCTTCCCGTCACCCACCACTGGAACAGTCCATTCTCAGATATTTAGGCCCCGGCACCCAGGCAGAGGAGAGAGGTCCCGTAACAGAGAATCTGTCTTCATGTCAGCAGAGAATTAGTCTGCATGTCATAGCAGAGAATGAGGCTTCACGTCAGCCACCACTGCAACAGTCCATTGGCATATATTTAGGCCCAGCACCCAGGCAGAGGAGGGAGGTCCCGTAACAGAGAATCTGTCTTCATGTCAGCAGAGAATTAGTCTGCATGTCATAGCAGAGAATGAGGCTTCACGTCAGCCACCACTGCAACAGTCCATTGGCATATATTTAGGCCCAGCACACACACAGGCAGAGGAGAGAGGTCCCGTAACAGAGAATCTGGCTTCATGTCAGCAGAGAATCAGTCTGCATGTCATAGCAGAGAATGAGGCTTCACGTCAGCCACCACTGCAACAGTCCATTGGCATATATTTAGGCCCAGCACACACACAGGCAGAGGAGAGAGGTCCCGTAACAGAGAATCTGGCTTCATGTCAGCAGAGAATCAGTCTGCATGTCATAGCAGAGAATGAGGCTTCACGTCAGCCACCACTGCAACAGTCCATTGGCATATATTTAGGCCCAGCACCCAGGCAGAGGAGGGAGGTCCCGTAACAGAGAATCTGTCTTCATGTCAGCAGAGAATTAGTCTGCATGTCATAGCAGAGAATGAGGCTTCACGTCAGCCACCACTGCAACAGTCCATTGGCATATATTTAGGCCCAGCACACACACAGGCAGAGGAGAGAGGTCCCGTAACAGAGAATCTGGCTTCATGTCAGCAGAGAATCAGTCTGCATGTCATAGCAGAGAATGAGGCTTCACGTCAGCCACCACTGCAACAGTCCATTGGCATATATTTAGGCCCAGCACACACACAGGCAGAGGAGAGAGGTCCCGTAACAGAGAATCTGGCTTCATGTCAGCAGAGAATCAGTCTGCATGTCATAGCAGAGAATGAGGCTTCACGTCAGCCACCACTGCAACAGTCCATTGGCATATATTTAGGCCCAGCACCCAGGCAGAGGAGGGAGGTCCCGTAACAGAGAATCTGTCTTCATGTCAGCAGAGAATTAGTCTGCATGTCATAGCAGAGAATGAGGCTTCACGTCAGCCACCACTGCAACAGTCCATTGGCATATATTTAGGCCCAGCACCCAGGCAGAGGAGGGAGGTCCCGTAACAGAGAATCTGTCTTCATGTCAGCAGAGAATTAGTCTGCATGTCATAGCAGAGAATGAGGCTTCACGTCAGCCACCACTGGAACAGTCCATTCTCAGATATTTAGGCCCCGGCACCCAGGCAGAGGAGAGAGGTCCCGTAACAGAGAATCTGTCTTCATGTCAGCAGAGAATTAGTCTGCATGTCATAGCAGAGAATGAGGCTTCACGTCAGCCACCACTGCAACAGTCCATTGGCATATATTTAGGCCCAGCACCCAGGCAGAGGAGAGAGGTCCCGTAACAGACAATCTGGCTTCATGTCAGCAGAGAATCAGTCTTCATATCATAGCAGAGAATCAGGCTTCACGTCACCCACCACTGTAAGAGTCAATTTTCATAAATTTAGGCCCAGAACCCAGGCAGAGGAGAAAGGTCCCGTAACAGACAATCTGGCTTCATGTCAGCAGAGAATCAGTCTTCATATCATAGCAGAGAATCAGGCTTCACGTCACCCACCACTGTAAGAGTCAATTTTCATAAATTTAGGCCCAGAACCCAGGCAGAGGAGAAAGGTCCCGTAACAGACAATCTGGCTTCATGTCAGCAGAGAATCAGTCTTCATATCATAGCAGAGAATCAGGCTTCACGTCACCCACCACTGTAAGAGTCAATTTTCATAAATTTAGGCCCAGAACCCAGGCAGAGGAGAAAGGTCCCGTAACAGACAATCTGGCTTCATGTCAGCAGAGAATCAGTCTTCATATCATAGCAGAGAATCAGGCTTCACGTCACCCACCACTGTAAGAGTCAATTTTCATAAATTTAGGCCCAGAACCCAGGCAGAGGAGAAAGGTCCCGTAACAGACAATCTGGCTTCATGTCAGCAGAGAATCAGTCTTCATATCATAGCAGAGAATCAGGCTTCACGTCACCCACCACTGTAAGAGTCAATTTTCATAAATTTAGGCCCAGAACCCAGGCAGAGGAGAAAGGTCCCGTAACAGACAATCTGGCTTCATGTCAGCAGAGAATCAGTCTTCATATCATAGCAGAGAATCAGGCTTCACGTCACCCACCACTGTAAGAGTCAATTTTCATAAATTTAGGCCCAGAACCCAGGTAGAGGAGAAAGGTCCCGTAACAGACAATCTGGCTTCATGTCAGCAGAGAATTAGTCTGCATGTCATAGCAGAGAATCAGGCTTCATGTCAGCCACCACTGCAACAGTCCATTGGCATATATTTAGGCCTAGCACACAGGCAGAGGAGAGGTTCATTCAACTTTGGGTAGCATCGCAATATAATGGTAAAATGAAAATAAAAATAGGATTGAATGAGGAAGTGCCCTGGAGTCCAATAATATATGGTTATGGGGAGGTAGTTAATGTCTAATCTGGACAAGGGACGGACAGGTCCTGTGGGATCCATGCCTGGTTCATTTTTATGAACGTCAGCTTGTCCACATTGGCTGTAGACAGGCGGCTGCGTTTGTCTGTAATGACGCCCCCTGCCGTGCTGAATACACGTTCAGACAAAACGCTGGCTGCCGGGCAGGCCAGCACCTCCAAGGCATAAAAGGCTAGCTCTGGCCACGTGGACAATTTAGAGACCCAGAAGTTGAATGGGGCCGAACCATCAGTCAGTACGTGGAGGGGTGTGCACACGTACTGTTCCACCATGTTAGTAAAATGTTGCCTCCTGCTAACACGTTGCGTATCAGGTGGTGGTGCAGTTAGCTGTGGCGTGTTGACAAAAGTTTTCCACATCTCTGCCATGCTAACCCTGCCCTCAGAGGAGCTGGCCGTGACACAGCTGCCTTGGCGACCTCTTGCTCCTCCTCTGCCTTGGCCTTGGGCTTCCACTTGTTCCCCTGTGACATTTGGGAATGCTCTCAGTAGCGCGTCTACCAACGTGCGCTTGTACTCGCGCATCTTCCTATCACGCTCCAGTGCAGGAAGTAAGGTGGGCACATTGTCTTTGTAGCGTGGATCCAGCAGGGTGGCAACCCAGTAGTCCGCACAGGTTAAAATGTGGGCAACTCTGCTGTCGTTGCGCAGGCACTGCAGCATGTAGTCGCTCATGTGTGCCAGGCTGCCCAGGGGTAAGGACAAGCTGTCCTCTGTGGGAGGCGTATCGTCATCGTCCTGCCTTTCCCCCCAGCCACGCACCAGTGATGGACCCGAGCTGCGTTGGGTGCCACCCCGCTGTGACCATGCTTCATCCTCATCCTCCTCCACCTCCTCCTCATCCTCGTCCTCCTCGTCCTCCAGTAGTGGGCCCTGGCTGGCCACATTTGTACCTGGCCTCTGCTGTTGCAAAAAACCTCCCTCTGAGTCACTTCGAAGAGACTGGCCTGAAAGTGCTAAAAATGACCCCTCTTCCTCATCCTCCTCCTCCTCCTCCTGGGCCACCTCCTGTTCCATCATCGCCCTAAGTGTTTTCTCAAGGAGACATAGAAGTGGTATTGTAACGCTGATAACGGTGTCATCGCCACTGGCCATGTTGGTGGAGTACTCGAAACAGCGCAACAGGGCACACAGGTCTCGCATGGAGGCCCAGTCATTGGTGGTGAAGTGGTGCTGTTCTGTAGTGCGACTGACCCGTGCGTGCTGCAGCTGAAACTCCACTATGGCCTGCTGCTGCTCGCACAGTCTGTCCAGCATGTGCAAGGTGGAGTTCCACCTGGTGGGCACGTCGCATATGAGGCGGTGAGCGGGAAGGCCGAAGTTACGCTGTAGCGCAGACAGGCGAGCAGCAGCAGGATGTGAACGCCGGAAGCGCGAACAGACGGCCCGCACTTTATGCAGCAGCTCTGACATGTCGGGGTAGTTGTGAATGAACTTCTGCACCACCAAATTCAGCACATGCGCCAAGCAAGGGATGTGCGTCAAATTGGCTAGTCCCAGAGCTGCAACGAGATTTCGCCCATTATCACACACCACCAGGCCGGGCTTGAGGCTCACCGGCAGCAACCACTCGTCGGTCTGTTGTTCTATACCCCGCCACAACTCCTGTGCGGTGTGGGGCCTGTCCCCCAAACATATGAGTTTCAGAATGGCCTGCTGACGTTTACCCCGGGCTGTGCTGAAGTTGGTGGTGAAGGTGTGTGGCTGACTGGATGAGCAGGTGGAAGAAGAGGAGGAGGAAGCCGAGAAGGAGGAGGTGGCAACAGGAGGCAAAGAATGTTGCCCTGCGATCCTTGGCGGCGGAAGGACGTGCGCCAAACAGCTCTCCGCCTGGGGCCCAGCTGCCACTACATTTACCCAGTGTGCAGTTAGGGAGATATAGCGTCCCTGGCCGTGCTTACTGGTCCACGTATCTGTGGTTAGGTGGACCTTGCTACAGATGGCGTTGCGCAGTGCACACTTGATTTTATCGGATACTTGGTTGTGCAGGGAAGGCACGGCTCTCTTGGAGAAGTAGTGCCGGCTGGGAACAACATACTGTGGGACAGCAAGCGACATGAGCTGTTTGAAGCTGTCTGTGTCCACCAGCCTAAATGACAGCATTTCATAGGCCAGTAGTTTAGAAATGCTGGCATTCAGGGCCAGGGATCGAGGTTGGCTAGGTGGGAATTTACGCTTTCTATCAAATGTTTGTGAGATGGAGAGCTGAACGCTGGCGTGTGACATGGTTGAGACGCTTGGTGACGGAGGTGGTGGTGGTGGTGTTGGTGGTACATCCCCTGTTTGCTGGGCGGCAGGTGCCAACGTTCCTCCAGAGGCGGAGGAAGAGGCCGAGGCGGCAGCAGCAGAATAGGCCGAGGCGGCAGCAGCAGAAGAGGTAGCAGGGGGAGCCTGAGTGACTTCCTTGGTTTTAAGGTGTTTACTCCACTGCAGTTCATGCTTTGCATGCAGGTGCCTGGTCATGCAGGTTGTGCTCAGGTTCAGAACGTTAATGCCTCGCTTCAGGCTCTGATGGCACAGCGTGCAAACCACTCGGGTCTTGTCGTCAGCACATTGTTTGAAGAAGTGCCATGCCAGGGAACTCCTTGAAGCTGCCTTTGGGGTGCTCGGTCCCAGATGGCGGCGGTCAGTAGCAGGCGGAGTCTCTTGGCGGCGGGTGTTCTGCTTTTGCCCACTGCTCCCTCTTTTGCTACGCTGTTGGCTCGGTCTCACCACTGCCTCTTCCTCCGAACTGTGAAAGTCAGTGGCACGACCTTCATTCCATGTGGGGTCTAGGACCTCATCGTCCCCTGCATCGTCTTCCACCCAGTCTTGATCCCTGACCTCCTGTTCAGTCTGCACACTGCAGAAAGACGCAGCAGTTGGCACCTGTGTTTCGTCATCATCAGAGACATGCTGAGGTGGTATTCCCATGTCCTCATCATCAGGAAACATAAGTGGTTGTGCGTCAGTGCATTCTATGTCTTTCACCGCTGGGGAAGGGCTAGGTGGATGCCCTTGGGAAACCCTGCCAGCGGAGTCTTCAAACAGCATAAGAGACTGCTGCATAACTTGAGGCTGAGACAGTTTCCCTGGTATGCATGGGGGTGATGTGACAGACTGATGGGGTTGGTTTTCAGGCGCCATCTGTGCGCTTTCTGCAGAAGACTGGGTGGGAGATAATGTGAACGTGCTGGATCCACTGTCGGCCACCCAATTGACTAATGCCTGTACCTGCTCAGGCCTTACCATCCTTAGAACGGCATTGGGCCCCACCATATATCGCTGTAAATTCTGGCGGCTACTGGGACCTGAAGTAGTTGGTACACTAGGACGTGTGGATGTGGCAGAACGGCCACGTCCTCTCCCAGCACCAGAGGGTCCACTAACACCACCACGACCATGTCCACGTCCGCGTCCCTTACTAGATGTTTTTCTCATTGTTATGGTTCACCACAACAACAAATATATTATTTGGCCCAATGTATTGTATTCAAATTCAGCGGGATATAAATTTGAGGCCTAGTATTTAGGCGCTGGGTGACCGGTATGGATTTAGTGACAGAATTAGACTTGGAAATGCACAGAAGCGTGTGTGTGTGAAGTTATTCTGAATGACCCAATGTGCACCTTGAATATTATATACCCTTTTAGGGATAGATTTCAAATAGCTCTGATATAGCAGAAACCACTAAATTATGAAATTGCTAAATTGGGAATTGTACTTCAACCCAGAACAAAAAATGTGCTTTGACGGACACTAAATATCTTGCCCAGCAACAACAGTACAACGGTGGGTAACGAGAGATTTAGAGGGAATTAAATTTGAGGCCTAGTATTTAGGCGCTGGGTCACCGGTATGGATTTAGTGACAGAATTAGACTTGGAAATACACAGTAGCGGGTGTGTGTGAAGTTATTCTGAATGACCCTATGTGCACCTTCAATATTATATACCCTTTTAGGGATAGATTTCAAATAGCTCTGATATAGCAGAAACCACTAAATTATGAAATTGCTAAATTGGGAATTGTACTTCAACCCAGAACAAAAAATGTGCTTTGACGGACACTAAATATCTTGCCCAGCAACAACAGTACAGCGGTGGGTAACGAGAGATTTAGAGGGAATTAAATTTGAGGCCTAGTATTTAGGCGCTGGGTCACCGGTATGGATTTAGTGACAGAATTAGACTTGGAAATGCACAGAAGCGTGTGTGTGAAGTTATTCTGAATGACCCAATGTGCACCTTCAATATTATATACCCTTTTTGGGATAGATTTCAAATAGCTCTGATATAGCAGGAACCACTAAATTATGAAATTGCTAAATTGGGAATTGTACTTCAACCCAGAACAAAAAATGTGCTTTGACGGGCACTAAATAACTTTCCCAGCTACAACAGGACAACGGTAACGAGAGATTTAGAGGGATTTAAATTTGAGGCCTAGTATTTAGGCGCTGGGTGACAGGTATGGGTTTAGTGACAGAATTAGACTTGGAAATACACAGTAGCGGGTGTGTGTGAAGTTATTCTGAATGACCCTATGTGCACCTTCAATATTATATACCCTTTTAGGGATAGATTTCAAATAGCTCTGATATAGCAGAAACCACTAAATTATGAAATTGCTAAATTGGGAATTGTACTTCAACCCAGAACAAAAAATGTGCTTTGACGGACACTAAATATCTTGCCCAGCAACAACAGTACAGCGGTGGGTAACGAGAGATTTAGAGGGAATTAAATTTGAGGCCTAGTATTTAGGCGCTGGGTCACCGGTATGGATTTAGTGACAGAATTAGACTTGGAAATACACAGTAGCGGGTGTGTGTGAAGTTATTCTGAATGACCCTATGTGCACCTTCAATATTATATACCCTTTTTGGGATAGATTTCAAATAGCTCTGATATAGCAGGAACCACTAAATTATGAAATTGCTAAATTGGGAATTGTACTTCAACCCAGAACAAAAAATGTGCTTTGACGGGCACTAAATAACTTTCCCAGCTACAACAGGACAACGGTAACGAGAGATTTAGAGGGATTTAAATTTGAGGCCTAGTATTTAGGCGCTGGGTGACAGGTATGGGTTTAGTGACAGAATTAGACTTGGAAATACACAGTAGCGGGTGTGTGTGAAGTTATTCTGAATGACCCTATGTGCACCTTCAATATTATATACCCTTTTTGGGATAGATTTCAAATAGCTCTGATATAGCAGAAACCACTAAATTATGAAATTGCTAAATTGGGAATTGTACTTCAACCCAGAACAAAAAATGTGCTTTGACGGACACTAAATATCTTGCCCAGCAACAACAGTACACCGGTGGGTAACGAGAGATTTAGAGGGAATTAAATTTGAGGCCTAGTATTTAGGCGCTGGGTCACCGGTATGGATTTAGTGACAGAATTAGACTTGGAAATACACAGTAGCGGGTGTGTGTGAAGTTATTCTGAATGACCCTATGTGCACCTTCAATATTATATACCCTTTTTGGGATAGATTTCAAATAGCTCTGATATAGCAGGAACCACTAAATTATGAAATTGCTAAATTGGGAATTGTACTTCAACCCAGAACAAAAAATGTGCTTTGACGGGCACTAAATAACTTTCCCAGCTACAACAGGACAACGGTAACGAGAGATTTAGAGGGATTTAAATTTGAGGCCTAGTATTTAGGCGCTGGGTGACAGGTATGGGTTTAGTGACAGAATTAGACTTGGAAATACACAGTAGCGGGTGTGTGTGAAGTTATTCTGAATGACCCTATGTGCACCTTCAATATTATATACCCTTTTTGGGATAGATTTCAAATAGCTCTGATATAGCAGAAACCACTAAATTATGAAATTGCTAAATTGGGAATTGTACTTCAACCCAGAACAAAAAATGTGCTTTGACGGACACTAAATATCTTGCCCAGCAACAACAGTACAGCGGTGGGTAACGAGAGATTTAGAGGGAATTAAATTTGAGGCCTAGTATTTAGGCGCTGGGTCACCGGTATGGATTTAGTGACAGAATTAGACTTGGAAATACACAGTAGCGGGTGTGTGTGAAGTTACTCTGAATGACCCTATGTGCACCTTCAATATTATATACCCTTTTTGGGATAGATTTCAAAGAGCTCTGATATAGCAGGAACCACTAAATTATGAAATTGCTAAATTGGGAATTGTATTTCAACCCAGAACAAGAAATGTGCTTGAACGGACACTAAATAACTCGCCCAGCTACAGCACTAGGGACAGATTTAGCTGGATATAAATTTGAGGCCTAGTATTTAGGCGCTGGGTGACCGGTATGGATTTAGTGACAGAATTAGACTGGGATATGGCCAAAAAATGAACAGACTATTGCTGGTTAAATGCACTTGGTGTGACAGCTTCACCCTGATGTAGGCTTTAGCCAAAAAACAACCACACCATTGAGGGTTAAATGCACTTGGTGACAGGCGCAGCTTGCCCCTGATTTTGTATATGGCCAAAAAATGAACAGACTATTGCTGGTTAAATGCACTTGGTGTGACAGCTTCACCCTGATGTAGGCTTTAGCCAAAAAACAACCACACCATTGAGGGTTAAATGCACTTGGTGACAGGCGCAGCTTGCCCCTGATTTTGTATATGGCCAAAAAATGAACAGACTATTGCTGGTTAAATGCACTTGGTGTGACAGCTTCACCCTGATGTAGGCTTTAGCCAAAAAACAACCACACCATTGAGGGTTAAATGCACTTGGTGACAGGCGCAGCTTGCCCCTGATTTTGTATATGGCCAAAAAATGAACAGACTATTGCTGGTTAAATGCACTTGGTGTCACAGCTTCACCCTGATGTAGGCTTTAGCCAAAAAACAACCACACCATTGAGGGTTAAATGCACTTGGTCGCAGCTTGTGCTGGCGCACCACAAGACACAAAATGGCCGCCGATCACCCCAGAAAAATGAGACTGACAAACGGTCTGTGCAGCCTAAAAACAGTGAGCAATTGAGGATCAGCAGCTCAATGATCCACAGCTGCAGATCGATCAGTTAATCAAGTCCTTTGGAGGAGTTAATCTGCCTAATCTCGCCCTACTGTCGCAGCCGCAACCTCTCCCTACGCTAATCAGAGCAGAGTGACGGGCGGCGCTATGTGACTCCAGCTTAAATAGAGGCTGGGTCACATGGTGCTCTGGCCAATCACAGCCATGCCAATAGTAGGCATGGCTGTGATGGCCTCTTGGGGCAAGTAGTATGACGCTTGTTGATTGGCTGCTTTGCAGCCTTTCAAAAAGCGCCAAGAAAGCGTCACAAAAGCGCGAAGAAAGCGACGAACACCGAACCCGAACCCGGACTTTTACGAAAATGTCCGGGTTCGGGTCCGTGTCACGGACACCCCAAAATTCGGTACGAACCCGAACTATACAGTTCGAGTTCGCTCATCCCTAGTGCTTAGCTATTAAATAGGTTTTCCATACTTAGGCTTCATTCACACAACTGTATGTATTTTTAGATCAGCAAATTGAGGATCTGCAAGATACCAATACCGTCCGTGTTGCATCAGCATTTTTTACGAACTTGTTGACTCATTAAATCTGTGGTCTGCATTTTGCGGCCAAGTATTTGACATGTTCCATCTTTTTGTGGAACGGACATACGGATGTGGGAAGCACATGGCTCATCTGTGCGCTTTCCACATCCTTATGTCTGTTCAGCAAAAAGTGGACTACGGACCCATGCAAGTCAATGGTTCTGCAACAAAATATGCAAATGGCACACAGGCCGCTTCCATATTTTGCATCTGTATTTTATTGTTTATATCTTGTGCATGAGGCCTTAGGAGATCACTGTGGGTCTCCAAAACAGAAAATTATGAAAACACATGTCCCAGAGTCCCCTATTAGAATGGAGTGCTGGTGCTGACATGGTTAGATCCTAGTATGCTGACTAATTTTGCTTAAACAGATATTTTAGAGAGCAGAGATGTAACTGTTAGCTATGGTCAACCATGAAAAAATAAATATTCACATATATTCAAATAGACTGATCGTCTCGCAGGTGAAATTAAGATAACTATTGGCTCAGGTCAAAAGAACTGTTAGTCTACGTTCATACAAAAGATTCAAATCCAAGTTTTCTTCTTCACAGCAGAAATCTGAGTCTGCCCCTTTTGCTATTCATTTGCAGGTTGCACCGCCGCTGATCTTCAGAAGGATTAGCCCAACGGTTATTCAGTGAGGCCAGTCCTTACATTTTCCATCTAAGAAAATAGACAGGACACTTAGATTGTTTTACCACCTATCTGACAGACAACCACATATAACATTTTTATATTTATGCAATCATGGATGCAAAAACCCCATTCACATACGTGGGATGCCATTTTCACATGGACTCAAGGGCAGAATACATCTAAAATCTGTTTAAACACGCTGTGTGAACGTAGTCTCAAGGTTGTTTTGGACATTGAAGAAATTGCTTATTCTTATGCTGAGTTCATAAATAATATTTCTCCATCATCATGCCATCATGCTAGAAGTCACTGGGACACTTTGTTCTTCTCCCCATGGAGAAGGTTGGCTTCACCTAGACATACATGCCATCAATAATATGGTGGACTTCATGTCCTGACTGATGAACCATCAACTGTACTATGTTTCAGCAATGTCCTTAAAATCCATTCCCAGCTGTACTGGAATGGATCGAATCATAAATCAATGCTCCATTTTCAAAGCTGAAGAAAGATAGGTGAACCTTTGACTATTTTACTACTGTAGTATATAGGACAGTGATCTGTACAGAATGTCTCTTCTATTAAGAATTTCTAATACCTTTCATGAAGCAGTACCTGTACATGTAAATATTAGCATACTCATTGCTAAGTCTACCTGCAATTTATTTATGGGCTATAAAATTATTTCAACATAAGGAGGAGATAAAAATACAATGTTAGATGGAATTAACGGAAAATTCTCAGTGCAGTTTTCTCTATTGAAATATTATTATGGACTCAACAAAACAATTACTTTCTCTCTTCTCAGGAATCTTGGTGGCCGTGCGTGCGCAGACGACTTCTTATCTTCTCCCGGCCGTGCGCTGTACTGAACACGCATGCCGAGGCCGCGCATGCGCTATGGTGATTTCTTTCTGGCCAGTATAGTATACTTGCCAGGAAGAAGTCACCAGGGAAGACATCAATCAAGATGGAGCTCGCCCCCTGCCGAGTGCCGAAACCAGGAAGTGGACAGCGCGCCGGGAGCAGGTAAGTATTAAACGGCGTGTTGAGAATACCCCTTTAATCACACAATTAATTGGAATTAGCATGTGATTAATGCTTTTATATACAGAAATTGATGACCTATCCTCAGAATAGGGCATTAGATTGGTAGGGGTCCAACACCCAACACCCCACCAATCAACTGTTTCTGGCTGCCTTGGTGCTGGAGACTGACAGAGCACAGTACACTGTGTAATTTCTGCATCAGCATATTAAAACATATTAAAACTCATCTACTATTCACTTGAATGGGAACTGAGTTGTGGTACCCCAGCACCGCCATTACATAGCGTACAGAGATATCTGCTGCCAACCCTATAGTCTGTATAGTTTTCAGTGTCATGGTAACCAGAAACAGATGTTCAGTGGGGGCGTTGGGTGTTGGACCTGCACCAATCTGTTATTGATGAACTATCTAGAGGATAGACATTGGAGAACCCCTTTAAGAAGTAACTTTTGAAGCACTGATCATCCATGATCTGCCAATATCTATTCCATATAATAACGAATATGAGGCCAACTTCTATTTCTAGTTGTACTTGGTCTCATGCATTTTTCTGCTTTGTATTCAAATCTTCAACCATCATGAATGTTTTTCACCCCAAGCCTTCCCTGACAACAATGAGACAACATTGAGGCAGAATGGAAATATATGGAATGCATAATTTCCAGCTATATGGCCACAGCAGTGATATCCCTATTGACGGCATGCCAGCACTCTTTCTGAGTAATGTGCCATCATGCTAAAGAACTGTGCTGACTAATGCCAAAACAACAATGTAACATTTTTAGTATAAATTCTTTTTTAGTAGGTTAGGGTTGGAAAAAGCCTTCTAAAGTAAATGTATTGTGCCTGAAAGACAGGAAGTTGAATGAATAATGGAAATATTTATACACCTATATGGGGAGGACTGGCCCTAGACCCCACAGGGAAATTAATTAATGTTCAATTTCATAATTTACTTGTGCACCGGGTCAGCATCCACAGGTGCCCTCCTAAATTTAACTGTATCACCGTCCTCAGGAATACAGTTGAATACTGTGGTGTGGGCAACAGTATTTTGGACTGCACTGTGGTATATGGTTCTGCTGGGGAAGTATTTTATGCGGCACTGAGGTATCTGGTTCTGCTGGGGCGGTATTTTGTGCAGCACTGCAGTATTGCTGGCCACGCCTACTTCTCTTATCTCTGCCTACTTGTGTTGCGTTGCCTTCTGTCAGTCTGGATCAGCCTATAACATGGGGCCACTTTTAGTTTTTTTTCAGGGCCAATTTAAGTTCACAGTCCACCCCTGCACCTATATATTGAAGAAATACAAGATTTTGTTCAGGAACACTTAGCTTTAAATATGCTCTGAGTATGCAAATCATACAATACAGTAATTGAAAATACAGAGAAGACGCTAGCCATAGAAGGAACTATATCAGAACTGCTGTCAATTCTAGGTTCTGCAGCATGTTATCATTAATCCCTTTATTACCTTGCAGGGTACTGTGTGGACTCAGTTGACACCTCATAATGATTTCAAGATACATACTAGTTCTGAAGTACATATTGTTTGGCCCCAGAGCACTGGAACTGAGATGAATCACTCATCCTCTTCTCTGGACCTCTTTTCATTGGCAGGAGAAGTGACAGCTCCCATTGCTGCATAATATTTAATGTAAACTTTAGTGAAAAAAATAACCCACCCTGTAATCCCATGACAATGCAACCATTACTAAGAAGAAAGCTGCAGAACCTCACAGTGCCAAAGACAAACCTGGCGAAAACAGAGGGAAAAACAGAAAACTTGCAATTCCGAGCCTTAGGAGGACTATTCATTTTATTACAGTTTAGAATGTGCTGTTACCATGAAATACAACATGTACCGGTCAGAACCAACAATAGCTACGTGTATTGACAGGCTGAGAGGTTCATTTAAGACACTGTTCACATTAAACAAAGGAGAAAGTGAGAATAAACATATGAACCAATATCATATGGAAATGTACAACTCTTTTCAACAGATGTTTAATGTCTGCCAATGCTCAGAATTTTTGCTAAAAAAACAAAAATGCAGAGATGTTTAGAAGGGACGCAAAATCTGAAATAGATCTTGCACAGGCTGCACAAACAGAAACATGGCTTAAAGGGGATGTGAAAGAATGGAGGGGGGCGGTTTGGTATACTCAGCTCTTTAATGGACCTATAAAGGAAAGAAGACTTACCTTATCTCCTCCAGGCCTGCAGTGCGCTGCTGGGTTCCCTCGATGTCAACATCCGGTTCGATAACACCGCAGCCAATCACTGGCGCAGACCAGATTCCCTTGTGTTATGTGGCAATTTGTCATGACGTAAGGGAAGCTGGTCACCACCGAGGCCAGTGAATGGCTGTGGCAATATATCGAACTAGATGTTGACATTGAGGGAGACAAGTGGAGGCAAAAGCGTGGAGCCGGGAAGCAGGTATGTCATCTTTCCTTTACAGGTCTAGTAAAGTGGGACACAACACTATTAATGGAACCTATGAGCTCCTGTGTGCTGCTACATATGCTGCATATTGTAGTGACAGACCTGCAATCTTCAGCGACCTGTCACACTGGTGATGGTTCTGCAGTAAGCAACAGTACTGAAAAAAAGAGGAGTCCGATACCACATGCTGTCCCCACCCACCCCGCCTCCTGATGATGATTGACAGTTTCCATTCCTGTTCACCATAGAGAAGTGGGAGAGAATGGGGCAGCATGTGGCATCAGACTAATTTCTCTCACTGCACTGGGGGGCCTTGGCAGGTAAGAACTCACATCACAGGATTGACAGACCACTCAGATCAGTGGGTCCGACTCAACATTATGCAGACCTAAGTGAGGGCAGCATATGGGAGTTTTCAAGCTTTTCAGTCCCCATGTAAAATTTTTAAGAAGGCCCATAACCTAGACTCATGTCTTCATGTGCCACAAAGACTATTGGGCTCCTTTTAGTCACTAACTCCCTGGTTTTTACAACTACCACTGAACCCCTTATAACTACATCTCTTACAGCTGCAAAATATCTATTTACATTTTTCTCAAAAAAATGAAAAAAATATTAAGGCTCATAGATTAATCTGGGAGGTTGTGCCAGCTATTAGTGTATCAACTATTTTTTCATGTAATGATTTTTAAAGGAGTATTCCATGATTCTAACAAACTTTAGTTGAGAAATGGCAATGCTTGCCTACTTCTCCATTGAAGTGTATGATGACAGTAACTTAACAGAAACTTTGCATGGAGGTTGTGATACACCCATTTTTCTGATGAGTGAAAGGGGTGGGGGTTACAACTATCAAGCATTTAGAGCATATCCTGATATGGGACCGCCCCTTTAATAATAATAAACATATTACACTGTAATTCAGATGATACATATATAAAGAAAATAGCATAGTAACAACTAATCAGCCTTTCAAACAAGAAGCGAGGGTCCTGCTCACGAGAGCTTACAATTGGTGAGGAAATAGGGGTTGCACAAAAAATAAATATACTTGATTTGTATAATGATCAAACCATCTTTCATGAAAAAAATTGCATATTTAAAATAATAATAATTAATAATAATTCTCCTTATAACATTTCTCTAACCATTGCTGTATTATATGAGAAGGGGTACATTATAAAAGAGGGAATAGTAGTAGTACCAAATGTAAGTTACCAAAAAGTAGTGAACTGATGGAAAAGAATATGCCAGCAGGATCTGACTACACAATGTTTGTTGTCTGTTACCATGGAAACCAATATTTAGTACAGGATCTGTAAAAAGAAAACAATGAGGCAATTTTAATGGAGACATTTTTTATTTATTTATTTAAATGCAAATAAATATAAACATTTGGTTCTCAATGTGCAGGTTTCCCAGGTACAATTTCCACTGACTTCCCTTCAATTCTACATCATCTCAATCCCTATCTCATACATTCTGATTTAAGACAATCTCTTAATATTGATTTAATTTGTCAGGTGTTGCATATTATGAATAAAAATTAGCATAAGAGGTTGTGTCTGTCCAGGCACATTTAGAAAATTGGATATATAACAATATGGATCTGATGGAAGATAAATTGATTTCTGCTTCATTATTAGTATTTTAGTAGCAATTCAATGTCATGAGTTTATCCTCCTGGGCTTTGTGATATCTTATTGTAGTGATAAATAATTTATCTTAGTTATGCTTGAGAACCTTTTTCAGAATGGGAAATTAAATAGTTTGATACTTGGGGGTCTTGAGTATACCTAGTATTATGGAATGATTAGCTTCACATTCAATAAAGTCAACACTTATACATTAAATTCATCATGTGTATGCTCGGGTCATGAGCTCAGCCTCATTTTCACTAGGTGTTGTAATCCCAGGGCACTGTCTCCACGAGACAAATGAAATGTTCTGTCTTGCTAACTCCAGCCATCTATCTTGTTTTCAGAAAATACCGTGCACTCCGATTTTCCTGAGTCATGCATGACCCTGACTATGTGTCTTCATTTGTTCTAAGTGGTGATACAAATATGGCCCTGACAATGATACTGTAACAGAATTCCTACTCTTAGGATCACTATTTATGTTGGAAATGTGGGAACTCATTGATATTGTTCTCAGGTTGCACCTGTATAGTCAATTTTGCTCTCAGAAAAAATGCTGTAGATCATACACACCTGTACAGTTAGTTATGTTTACTCTCTAATAAAAAGTCTCATGCATGCACATGAGACTTTCTTTGGGCCAGAGCTCTATATCAGAGCAGCCTGTTAGGTCTGTTCATGCCCTGCTGCCTGCACCATTAATCCTGGCATGGCATCTGAGACCGAAAAGACCTCACAGGCTGTGTTTTGCTCCCGATCACTACGGGAGTCCAGAATGGACTGAAGCCAGGATCCTGATGTAATGGTTGGCACTGTACATAACTGTGATGCTGGCCATCTAACTCCCTAGATGCCACAGTCAACAGCAATTGCAGCATCTAGGCACTTTGAGTGACAGAGCTCCTCTTGCCACCATTGGCCATGGCAGTCATAGGCCTAACAAAGGCCCCTAGGGCTCTCATGACAGTACTTCTAATGTCTGTGCAGCAGACACAGTCTAATAGACTGCCTGCCACTGGTGACAAAGCATACCAATGCATTATAAAAAACATGTTTCCTAGTGGGTATTTTTTTCATAAAAAGTTTTTTTTATTAAGTAGGATAAAACAAGCACATATATCACATACTGTGTAAAAAGATACCATGTTATTTAAACCACCCTTTGAACAACATTCTATTCACCCTGCCCTGGAAGATAATAAATGTTAATCAATAAATCCCATGTGCTCCAAATGGGTTCAATGAAAATTATACTTCACCCTGCAAAAAAAACAAGCTCTCATACATTCACAATAGTGCAAAAATGAACGCATTTTTGCTCTTGAAATGCAGTGACATAGCATGAAGTGCTTTTATTGTGCAACAGTAGCAAAAAACACATAAAACTATTAAGATTTGGTATTATCACAATCATACTGACCCACAGAATAACAGTAATATGCTAGTTATGGCATACAGTGAACATCCTACATTTTGCAAAAAAAAATTTCAGAATAGCTTTTCCCCCCCATTACCACCCCAGAAACATTAAGTTATACAGTTAGGTCCATATATATTTGGACAGAGACAAAAATTTTTCTAATTTTTGTTCTGTACATTACCACAATGGATTTGGAACAAAACAATTCAGATGCAGTTGAAGTTCAGACTTTCAGCTTTAATTCAGTGGGTTGAACAAAATGATTGCATAAAAATGTGATGAACTAAAGCTCAATCCCTTCATTTCAGGGGCTCAAAAGTAATTGGACACATTAAATAATTGTTAATAAAATGTTTATTTCTAATACGTGGTTGAAAAACCTTTGTTGGCAATGACTGCCTGAAGTCTTGAACTCATGAACATCACCAGACGCTGTGTTTCCTCCTTTTTAATGCTCTGCCAGGCCTTTACTGCAGTGGTTTTCAGTTGCTGTTTGTTTGTGGGCCTTTCTGTCTGACGATTAGTCTTTAACAAGTGAAACGCATGCTCTATTGGGTTCAGATCAGGTGACTGACTTGACCATTCAAGAATATTGCACTTCTTTGCCTTAATAAACTCCTGGGTTGCTTTGGGTCATTGTCCATCTGTATTATGAAACACCGACCAATCAGTTTGGCTGCATTTGGCTGGATTTGAGCATATAGTATGTCTCTGAAAACCCCAGAAGTCACCCGGCTGGTTCTGTCCTGAGTCACATCATCAATAAACACAAGGGACCTGGTGACACTGGCAGCCATGCATGCCCAAGCCATCACACTGCCTCCGCCGTGTTTTACAGATGATGTATGCTTTGGATCATGAGCTGTACCAGGCCTTCGCCATACTTTTTTCTTTCCATCATTCTAGTAGAGGTTGATCTTGGTTTCATCTGTCCAAAGAATGTTCTTCCACAAGTGTGCTGGCTTTTTATGATGTTTTTTTTTTAGCAAAGTCCAATCTAGCCTTCTTATTCTTGAGGCTTGAGGCTTATGAGTGGCTTGCACCATGCAGTGAACCCTCTGAATTTACTTTCATGCAGTATTATCTTTATGGTAGATTTGGATATTGATGCCCTTATATCCTGGAGAGTTTTGTTCACTTGGTTGGCTGTTGTGTAGGTGTTTCTCTTCACCATGGTAATTATTCTGTGATCATCCACCACTGTTGTTTTCTCGGGGCGTCCAAGTCTTTTAGCATTATTGAGGTCACCAGTGCTTTCTTTCTTTCTCAGGATGTACCAAACTATAGATTTTGCCACTCCTAATAGTGTAGCAATTTCTCGGATGGGTTTTTTCTGTTTTCGCAGATGAAGGATGGCTTGTTTCACCTGCATGGAGATCTCCTTTGACAGCATGTTTACTTGTCATCAAAATCTTCAAAATTCAAGCACCACACCTCAAATCAACTCCAGGCCTTTTATGTGCTTAATTGAGAGTGAAATAATGAAGGGATTGCCCACACCTGCCCATTAAACAGCCTTTGAGTCAATTGTCCGATTACCTTTGGCCCCTTAAAAAAAAGGTTGCCACATGTAAAGAATCTGAAACTCCTAAACCCTTCATCCCATTTTAATGTGGATACCCTTAAATGAAAGCTACAAGTCTGGACTTTATGCCCATGTCCATTATATAACTATAACTTGAATATGTTTTAGTAAACAGGTAGAAAAAAAATAGTGTCAGTGTCCTAATATATATGGCCCTAACTGTATGTATCTAAAAGTGGTGGCACAAAAAAAATAAAAAAAAAAAAAAAAATTCCCCACAAAAAACAATTCCTTATACAACTACATTGACAAAAAAACTAAAATGTAATGGCCAGAAAAACAGCCATCTAGTGCTTTATTGCATACTCTTCCTTGGCTCAAAATACTCCTATGAGAAGTATTTTTACTCTTCCAGATAAAATGTAGTGCGACTTCTGCTGCAGATAAAATTGGCCTGTAAAAATGTGCTGCCAATCCCCCAATAAAAAAGCAAATGCTAATTTATTGGGTGAAAGTATCATTGACGCTGCATCTAAAAATTAGTTTCTGAGCAGCATATCATCTAATGTCAACATCTGCTGCCTAAAAACAATGATTCTCCATCACAGTAGTGATTACTTTTACCCATACAGAAGAGATGATTGCTACATGTAAATGCTGCTCTCACCACATTGTGATCACTTGTTAAATAATGCTATAGGTAACTGTGTGACAAGGGGCTGTTATTAAATATTGGTGGAGACCAGTTTGAAAAGTATGCTTTTGGCACTAAGAGAGGTTGTCCCACCACTGATTACTGTACCTCTGTTTTTCATAGGACTGTATATAAAGCTACTTAGTTATATTAACTCAAGTTGAGGATAAGCGTGATGAATAAACAATATAGACCAAAAGAGTTTTGCTACTTTGGTAAGTTGCATCATTACACAATTTGTGAATCTCCCATAACTTAAGACACTATGCGTCATCCTGGCACAGTTTCTAAGCAGCATAATATATGCAGCTGTTTTCTCATAAAGCATGTTAAATACGTATTCAGCATTAAACATGCATCCGTGTCTTAAGTTTGCTAGATCTATAACCTTTAACCATGAATCAATACTCTTTAAACTGATTCATATTCCTCTTTGCCCTTTAATGCAATCAATGTATACTCATTGTACCACAGATAAATTTGAAAGATGTGTCACCTTTCACCTTTCTGCTTGTCTGTAACCTAAAATTATTGTAGCTTCTGTAGTACTGACCTTTTACACACTAGTTAGCTGCTGATTTGCAGACAGAAAAATAGAATATATTACATTAAACCTTAGTTTAAACTGCATGGATATTTGTAGTATTGGTAGGCTATTGAGGTGAAATATATACAGTATACACTGTAAGGGATTGCTCTCTTAAGCAGGGCGGCCATGACAGAATCCTTTGCAGACAACAGGATTAAAGTCCAAATGATGCTTTATTTTATGGCACTTCGGCAATTAAAGGTGAACCCAGTTATAACTCATTGGGTAAGGTGAGATCCCAGCATCACCAAAACATAAGCCAAACAGAGAATAGAAATAGAAAACAGAAAATTAGCATATGCGTATGTATTCACCCCTATTGTTAGGAAGCCAATAAAAAGCTCTGGTGCAACCAATTACCGTCTGAAGTCACATAATTAGTGAAATGATGTCTACCTGTGTGCAATCTTAGTGTCACATTTTATTTATTTATTTTATGCACTTATATAGCACTACTATATTCCGCAGCGCGTTACAGACAATAGCAACTAACTGTCCCTAATGGGGCTCACAATCTAAGGTCCCTATCAGTATGTCTTTGAAGTCTGGGAGGAAACCAGAGAACCCGGAGGAAACCCATGCAAACATGGGGAGAACATACAAACTTCTTGCAGTTGTTGTCCTTGGTTGGATTCGAACCTAGGACCCCAGCGCTGCAAGGCACCAGTGCTAACCCCTGAGCCACCATGCTGCCCATGTCACATGATCTGTCATTACATATACACACCTTTTTTGAAAGGCCCCAGAGGCTACAACACCTAAGCAAGAGACATCACTAACCAAACACTGCCATGAAGACCAAGGAACTCTCCAAACAAGTAAGTGACAATGTTGTTGAGAAGTACAAGTCAGGGTTAGGTTATGAAAAAATATCCAAATCTTTGATGATCTGAAGGAGCACCATCAAATCTATCATAACCAAATGGAAAGAACATGGCACAACAGCAACCCTGCCAAGAGACGGCCTCCCACCAAAACTTACAGACTGGGCAAGGAGGGCATTAATCAGAGAGGCAGCACAGAGACCTAAGGTAACCCTGGAGGAGCTGCAGAGTTCCACAGCAGAGACTGGAGTATCTGTACATAGGATGACAATAAGCTGTACGCTACATAGAGTTGGGCTTTATGGCAGAGTGGCCAGAAGAAAGCCATTACTTTCAGCTAAAAACAAAAAGTTTGAGAAAGGTGCTCTGGTCTGATGAGTCTAAAATTAAACTTTTCAGCCATCAAAGAAAATGCTATGTCTGGTGCAAACCCAACACGTCACATCACATCACCCAAAGAACACCATCCCCACAGTAAAACATGGTGGTGGCAGCATCATGCTGTGGGGATGTTTTTCAGCAGCCAGGACTGGGAAACTGGTCAGAGTTGAGGGAAAGATGGATGGTACTAAATATTGGAATATTCTTGAGCAAAACTTGTACCACTCTGTGCGTGATTTGAGGCTAGGACGGAGGTTCACCTTTCAGCAGGACAATGAACAAACTGGGAATCATGTAAATGTGTTGGAATGGCCTAGTCAAAGCCCAGATCTCAATCTAATAGAAAATCTGTGGTCATACTTAAAGATTGCTGTTCACAAGAGCAAAGCATCCAACTGAAAACTGAAGCAGTTTTGCAAGGAGGAATGGGCAAAAATCCCAGTGATAAGATGTGGCAAGCTCATAGAGACTGATCCAAAGCGATTTGGAGCTGTGATTGCCGCAAAAGGTGACTCTATAAAGTATTGACTTTAGGGGGGTGAATAGTTATGCACATTGACTTTTTTTGTTATTTTGTCCTATTTGTTGTTTGCTTAACAATAAAAACTATTTTAAAAAATCATCAAAGTTGTGGGCATGTTCTGTAATTTAAGTGATGCAAATCCTCAAACAATCCATGTTAATTCCAGGTTGTGAGGCACCAAAATACGAAAAAAGTCAAGGGGGTGAATGCTTTTGCAAGGCACTGTACCTCAGTCAGTTGAGGAACCTGGGTAGGATATACACCACTTCCAGAACTTTACCGTACACTTTACCACAACACATATATTAAGGATGTGAGAATCAATCCTACCACATCAGAATTCATCCCTAAATTTCCCCCAAAAGGTCAGATTTTACAAAAACCAAGTATTTGGGGATTTGTTTTGGGCAAATGAGAGAGAGCGAAAAAGACCCTATCATGCTACTCTGAGTTTCTAGGCAATATATAAGCGTTTTCTGGGGGTACCCTTTCTCATGACGGAGAGTTCTTAGTATACATAATAGATGTCCATAATAGATGTCCAGAGTATTGTATGCCAGGCAATACCCATCTGGGTATCAAATTAGCTTTCCTAAGCCTATCTGATGCCAGCAGATGTAGGATGGGCGAATATTTGAAAAGATAATTTTTATCGCGAATATGGGCACTTCGAGAATTTGCAAATATTTAGAATATAGTGCTATATATTCATAATGACGAATATTCGTGTTTTTTTGTTTTGTTTTATTTTAACACAGTACACATCAGGTGATCATCCCTCCCTTCCTCTAGCTTGTGGGCCAATGAGAAGACTTTGTCACTGCTTAGCAACATCCCTAGCAACCAATAGAAAAGTTGCCTACCCCTAACTATATAAGAACCTCCCCAGCAGCTAAGTTTATTGCAGTTATGAAAGAGACAGCAGTGTCATTGCTGTGCTCTGTGCTTTGTTGTATTACATTAGACAGTTAACTTATATATATAATTCAGATAGTTAGGGGGAGATAGTCAGTGTAGGTTAGATTGATCTATAGTGTAGCTGATAGGTTCCAGTGCAGGGTGTTAGGTAGTGTAATAGGTGCTGCTGTCCAAACACACATGCTACAGACATAGTGCTGTGATGTCACAAGTTGCACGTATTGTTAAAAAATATGCGCATCATTAATTAACATATAGTAAAAATCACAGCAGTAAAGGAGATTTCTTAAATTGTGATTTATTTTGTGGTAGTTAAATGTGACAATAACGTGTTAACGCGTTTTCGGCTACATTAGCCTTCATCAGACACTATGAAAAGAAAAGCAATAGTGTCATATACATGTACAGGGTATTGACATAAATACATAACATATATAACATACCATGGACGGCAATTGACATAAAAAAAAACTTAATACATAAAGAAAAATGGCAAGCAGATAATCCAGTGATACGATATAATTGTCACGGATGGTGTTACAGAAAACTAGAAGACACAAATGAAGATCCGACTGACTTGATCCAAAACTAAGGAACAGGAGGGTAAGTCCTGTAAGAGCCCTAGCTCTCTCCCTTACTGCTCAGCCTATGCAAAAATCTCAATGGTAGAAAATTGCATACCCTCATTCATCGACTGTATGACACCTGAACACCCTATAATAGTACCATGGACGACAATTAACATTAAAAAAACGTAAAACATAAAGAAAAATGGCAAGCAGATAATCCAGTGAGACGATATAATATAATATACAAAGCTGTAATTTTGTAGCTACACAGCGTCACGCTAGTAAACATAATGAGATATGGATGTATTGCAGACTTGGTTTCCAGGTAGATGAAATAGTCCTTGAGATGTATAGTCAAGGAAAGAGTCATAGGATACCAGGTGTGAGACATACATAGATTCCTACAGTTCCAGCATAGTGGGAGTTAAATCCTTATTATTTAGCAGACAGATAAATCAGGTAGATATAGGAAACTGTTTTTAAGACTACTTATGTTACACACATGAGAGAGCCTCATCCCCAATCAGGAGGACCTACCAGTGCTGCTTGATGGTGGAGTATTAGGATGGAAAAACACACATACAGGTAAGGTGCTGTCAGCACCAGTGGTTCCGTGTGTGCCCATAGCAGTGTGACACACTGCTTAAGAAGATGCCGGGAAGCGCGCCTAGACGATGGGCGGGCCTGAAGGCTGGTGCACGTGTGACGCCGTGCGTTCCATTTGCCGGAAGTAGTTCAGTCTTGTAATGCAATTGCCTGAAACATCACTGGGGACCTGGAAAAAGAGTAAAGAAGATAAGAGAACGAGGAGTATAGTATGTATTTAGGAGATGAGAAGATATGGTCATGAGAATATGCGATATATAGTATATATTAGGGCTCTTTCCACACTTGCGTTCTTTTCTTCTGGCATAGAGTTCCGTCGTCGGGGCTCTATGCCGGAAGAATCCTGATCAGTTTTATCCTAATGCATTCTGAATGGAGTGAAATCCGTTTAGGATGCATCAGGATGTCTTCAGTTCCGGAACGGAACGTTTTTTGGCCGGAGAAAATACCGCAGCATGCTGCGCTTTTTGCTCTGGCCAAAAATCCTGAAGACTTGCCGCAAGGCAGGATCCGGAATGAATGCCCATTGAAAGGCATTGATCCGGATCCGGCCTTAAGCTAAACGTTGTTTCGGCGCATTGCCGGATGCGACTTTTAGCTTTTTCTCAATGGTTACCATGGCTGCCGGGACGCTAAAGTCCTGGCAGCCATGGTAAAGTGTAGCAGGGAGCGGGGGAGCAGCATACTTACCGTCCGTGTGGCTCCCGGGGCGCTCCAGAGTGACGTCAGGGCGCCCCATGCGCATGGATCATGCGATCGCATGGCACGTCATCCATGCGCATGGGGCGCTCTGACGTCACTCTGGAGCGCCCCGGGAGCCGCGCGGACTGTAAGTATACCGCTCCCCTGCTCCCCGCTCCTACTATGGCAACCAGGACTTTAATAAAGTCCTGGGTGCCATAGTAACACTGAAAGCATTTTGAAGACGGATCCGTCTTCAAATGCTTTCAGTACACTTGCGTTTTTCCGGATCCAGCGTGTAATTCCGGCAAGTGGAGTACACGCCGGATCCGGACAACGCAAGTGTGAAAGAGGCCTAATATAAAACCGAAACATATGGTAAAGATGGACTATGTGAGTGGGTCAGATGTATATGAGCTAAAATAGGATAGTGTATATGAATTATACGTGGGGTATAGTATATATTTAGGAGATTATATAATCATGAGAATATGTGATTTACAATATATGAAATCAAGACATAGGGTGGAAATGGACTATGTGAATGGATCCAATGTATATGAGCTACAATGGGATAGTGTATGTGAGTTATACCAGGGTGTATATCTGATGAGTAGTGTAGTAAGTATATGTAAGATGAATATGTGTATGTTATGTGAACGGGACGGGCATGTACTGTGTATCTAAGTTGTGATGTTGTAGAGTATGAGTGGGAAAGAAAATATAGATAAAGGATATGAGGAACAGCACATGGTCCAGGAGATGGGGGATCAGGAGGCCTGTCAGAAAAAAAGGGAACAAGAATTAGTATGATAATTGGAATAATCACGGGGTCATTGGATCTCATATTCTTTATTCATTACTTTTGGATAGAGCGTGTGCAATGTGTGGATCCAATAGGCCTCTCTGAGCTTGAGGTTTCTGAATTCTATTGCCTCCACTCTGAGGTGGAGGTACCTGTTCAATTATCTGATACTTAAGTTAAGATATGGAATGTTTATATTTATCAAAGTGCGCCGGGACCAGTAACAACAATTTTTTTCTCCGTATTGTCGATTTGTGCTGGCAAATCCTATCCCTTGCTTTTTGTGTGGTTTCTCCCACATACGCTATTCCGCAAGGACATTTTATGAGGTATACTACAAAATCAGTGTCGCAGGTAAAAAAGCCATTAATGTTGTATGCTTAGCCAGTTTGGGGATGCGTAAATTGAGAGCCTTTTTGTATATTGGAGCACTGGGAACACGTAAGGCATGGGAAGGTACCTTTCCTCTGGGTTTGTAGAAAAATTTGTCTAGGTAAACGTGTCTCAGAACCCAAGTCTGCCCTCACCATAATGTCTTGCAAATTATGTGGGCGGCGGTTACAGGACAGCACTGGATTGCGGAATTCCTCTATTTTCGGATAGGCCTTTTTAAGGATTGGCCAGTGGTTACGAATGATGTGCAGAATTTTATTAGAGCTGGGATGAAAAGTATGGACGAATGGGATTCTTTTATTATTGTCCCTTGGACTTCGGTTTTTAGTATTAGTCATGAGAGTCTGTTCTGGATAGCCCCTGGCCCTAAATCTCTGTTTCATCTAGTTTTCTCTCTACCTAGAAGCGCTAAAACGCGCAAAAGATTTTATCCTTAAACCAGCGGACAAGGGGGGAGCACTAGTAATAATGGACAAAACCCAATATGTCACAGAAATGTATCACCAACTAAACGATACAGCAGTTTACAAAAAATTGGATCATAGAATGTGTCGGCAGATAAGAACCATTTGGCCCATCTAGTCTGCCCAATATACTAAATACTATGGATAGCCCCTGGCCCTATCTTATATGAAGGATGGCCTTATGCCTATCCCATGCATGCTTAAACTCCTTCACTGTATTTGCAGCTACCACATCTGCAGGAAGGCTATTCCATGCATCCACTACTATCTCAGTAAAGTAATACTTCCTGATATTACTTTTAAACCTTTGCCCCTCTAATTTAAAACTATGTCCTCTTGTAGCAGTTTTTCTTCTTTAATTATTCTTTCCTCTTTTACCTTGTTGATTCCCTTTATGTATTTAAAAGTTTCTATCATATCCCCTCTGTCTCGTCTTTCTTCCAAGCTATACATGTTAAGTTCCTTTAATCTTTCCTGGTAAGTTTTATCCTGCAATCCATGTACCAGTTTAGTAGCTCTTCTCTGAACTCTCTCCAAAGTATCAATATCCTTCTTGAGATATGGTCTCCAGTACTGAGCACAATACTCCAAATGAGGTCTCACTAGTGCTCTGTAGAGCGGCATGAGCACCTCCCTCTTTCTACTGGTAATTCCTCTTGCTATACACCCAAGCATTCTGCTAGCATTTCCTGCTGCTCTGTGACATTGTCTGCCTACCTTTAAGTCTTCTGAAATAATGATCCCTAAATCCCTTTCCTCAGATACTGAGGTTAGGACTGTATCACTGATTTTATATTCTGCTCTTGGGTTTTTACATCCCAGGTGCATTATCTTGCACTTATCAACATTAAATTTTAGTTGCCAGATTTTTGGCCATTCCTCTAGTTTTCATAAGTCCTTTTCCATTTGGTGTATCCCTCCAGGAACATCAACCCTGTTACAAATCTTTGTATCATCAGCAAAAAGACACACCTTACCATTGAGGCCTTCTGCAATTTCGCTGATAAAGATATTAAACAATATGGGTCCCAGAACAGATCCCTGAGGTACCCCACTGGTAACAAGACCATGGTCTGAATATACTCCATTGACTACAACCCTCTGTTGTCTGTCCCTCAGCCACTGCCTAATCCATTCAACAATATGGGAGTCCAAGCCCAATGACTGGACTTTATTGATAAGCCTTCTATGTGGGACAGTATCAAAAGCCTTACTAAAGTCTAGATAAGCGATGTCTACTGCACCTCCTCCATCTATTATTTTAGTCACCCAATCAAAAAAATCAATAAGATTAGTTTGACATGATCTCCCTGAAGTAAACCCATGCTGTTTTTCATCTTTCAATCCGTGGGATTTTAGATGGTCCACAATCCTCTCCTTAAGTATGGTTTCCATTAATTTCCCCACTATTGATGTCAGGCTTACTGGCCTATAGTTGCCCGATTCCTCCTTACTACCTTTCTTGTGAATGGGCACAACATTTGCTAATTTCCAATCTTCTGGGACGACTCCTGTTGCCAGTGATTGGTTAAATAAATCTGTTAATGGTTTTGCTAGTTCACCGCTGAGCTCTTTTAATAGCTTTGGGTGTATCCCATCAGGCCCCTGTAACTTATTTGTATTAATTTTAGACAGTTGACTTAGAACCTCTTCCTCTGTAAAGACACATGCGTCAAAAGATTCATTAGTCTTCTTTCCTAACTGAGGTCCTTCTCCTTCATTTTCCTTTGTAAAAACTGAACAGAAGTATTCATTGAGGCAGTCAGCTAGTTCTTTAACTTCTTCCATATACCTTCCTTTAGTTTTTAATTTGGTAATTCCTTGTTTTAGTTTCCTTTTTTCATTTATGTATCTGAAGAATGCCTTATCGCATTTTTTCCCTGACTGAGCTAATTTCTCTTCTGCCTGTGCTTTAGAAGCTCTTATAACTTGTTTGGCCTCTCTCTGCCTAATCTTATAAATTTGTCTGTCATCCTCATTTTGTTTGTTTTTTTATAATTCCTAAATGCTATCTTTTTGTTTTTAATAATTTTGGCCACTTCTGCTGAGTACCACAGTGGTCTCTTCCTTTTTTTGCTTTTACTGACAAGCCTAATGCAATTTTCTGTTGCCTTCAATAGTTCCACTTTTAAGTAGTCCCATTTCTCCTGGACTCCAATGAAACTGTTCCAGTCTGATAGAGACTTGTGTACCACTAATCTAATTTTAGAAAAGTCAGTTTTTCTAAAATCTAAAACTTTTGTTTTTGTGTGGTGTGACTCAGTCACTGTACTTATAGTAAACCACACTGACTGGTGATCACTAGATCCCAAGCTTTCCCCTACAGTAATATCAGATACCAAATTCCCATTTGTGAATACTAAATCTAAAATGGCCTCCTTCCGGGTTGGCTCCTCCACTACTTGCTGTAGAGATAATCCCAGTAGGGAATTTAGAATATCTGTACTCCTGGCAGAACTATCATAATCCCACAGCAACCGTAGCTTCTCTAATTGGCAATACCCTTATGTACCCACACTGTAAGTGCACCATTGATACTCCTACTGTCAATTTTTTTACCAAAACTTATCCCATCATACCAGTCTTTTACGTGTCACCCAAGATCCACAAAAAGCTTCATAATCCTCCCAGTTGACCAATAGTGGCATCCACAGAATCCATCTTATCTCCTCTGTCCATTTTCCTTGAAAAGGTTCCTACCCCTCATGTGAAACGTACCAGATCCTTCCTCCTAGACACCAACTCTTTCCTTGAATTAATCAGACAACTGGACCTATTACCATCCGATACATTCCTTGTCACTTGGGATGTTACAAGTCTGTACACCTCAATAAAACATGAAGAAGGTATTACCACAGTAACCACCATGCTGTCCAACACTGATTTACATGAAGATATCATTTCATTTTGTCTAGACCTTCTCAAGCTAGTACTACATCATAATTTTTTCATGTTTCAGGATTCATTATATCTACAGGTACAGGGTACCGCAATGGGGTCAAATATGCCCCCCCCCATATGCCAATTGCTTCATGGCATATTTTGAGACAACCCACATATACCCACACAAACTTTTTGTATCCCATTGTCTGTTATGGAGAAGGTATATAGACAATATTTTCTGCGTCTGAAATGGAACTCACATTCCACAATCATCTTAACTCCATCTGGCCTGAGCTCCAGTTCACTATCCATCACAGCAAATTGTCTATAGCCTTTCTTGACACAGTGGTGACAATTAATTCCCAGGGCAAACTCACAACTGATCTATATCATAAACCTACCGACCGTAACAGTTTACTACATTTTATCAGTTTCCATCCACCAATGACCAAGAAATCTCTTCCACACTCCCAAATGAAAAGAATACACACTATAGTAGAGGATCCCATCATACTCAGAGAGAGAAAACAAGATTAAACAGAGATTTAGGGCCAGGGTGTATCCAGAACAGACTCTCATGACTAATACTAAAAACAGAAGTCCAAGGGACAATAATAAAAGTCCATTCGTCCATACTTTTCATCCCAGCTGTAATAAAATTCTGCACATCATTCGTAACCACTGGCCAATCCTTAAAAAGGCCTATCCGAAAATAGAGGAATTCCGCAATCCAGTGCTGTCCTGTAACCGCCGCCCACGTAATTTGCGAGACAATTTGGTGAGGGCAGGCTTGGGTTCTGAGACACGTTTACCTAGACAAATTTTTCTACAACCCCAGAGGAAAGGTACCTTCCCATGCCTTACGTGTTCCCAGTGCTCCAATATACAAAAAGGCTCTCAATTTACGCATCCCCAAACTGGCAAAGCATACAACATTAATGGCTTTTTTACCTGCGACACTGATTTTGTAGTATACCTCATAAAATGTCCTTGCGGAATAGCGTATGTGGGAGAAACCACACAAAAAGCAAGGGAAAGGATTTGCCAGCACAAATCGACAATACCGGTCCCAGCGCACTTTGATAAATATAAACATTCCATATCTTAACTTAAAGGGAACCTGTCATGTGGATATTTGATTACAATCTAACCAATTATATACAATCATTAACTTCTAAAAAGTACCTTAGATGTATTCACTTACTGGTATGACAGATGGTTACCTCATAATATACACACAAAGATGCCGCATGCCGCATGCTAATGAGATGATTGGAGTCCAGCGTGATGTCATCGAGTACAGTGTATATTTAATTCAGAGCTATAGCCACTCCTCTGCCCACCTGCTGCTGAGTCATATGGAAAATAACTGTCAATCAGCAGCAGGTAGGCGGGGAGAGTCAGGAGCTCATGAATATTCAGGACTCATCATTATCAGCTGGAGCTTTTCAATACAAGATGGCAGATTGACTGGGTCAATTAAAGAAAGTGACCCAGCATTTTGCTAAGACAATCAGTCACTTATTTATGTTGCCCTTAGTTAGGACACCATAAAACTGGTGACAGGTTCCCTTTAAGTAACAGATAATTGAACAGGTACCTCCACCTCGGAGAGGAGGCAATAGAATCAGAAACCTCAAGCTCAGAGAGGCCTATTGGATCCACACATTGCACATGCTCTATCCAAAAGGAATGAATAAAGAATATGAGATCCAATGTTTATTGTAATGCATTAAAGCCTTTATTTTGCTATGAATTATATTGACCCAGTGATTGTTCCAATTTTCATACTAATTCTTGTTCCCTTTTTTTCTGACAGGCCTCCTGATCTCCCGTCCCCTGACCACGTGCCGTTCCTCATATCCTTTTATCTATATTTTCTTTCCTATACAGCTGACACTCATACTCTATAACATCACAACTTAGATACACAGTACATGCCTGTCCCGTTCACATAACATACACATATTCATCTTACATATACTTACTACACTACTCAGACATACACCCTGGTATAACTCACATACACTATCCCATTGTAGCTCATATACATTGGATCCATTCACATAGTCCACTTCCACCCTATGTCTTGATTTCATATATTGTAAATCGCATATTCTCATGATTATATCATCTCATCTCCTAAATATATACTATACCCCACGTATAATTCATATACACTATCCTATTTTAGCTGATATACATCTGACCCACTCACATAGTCCATCTTTACCATATGTTTCATATAATATATACTATAAATCGCATTTTCTCATGACCATATCTTCTCATCTCCTAAATACATACTATACTCCTCGTTCTCTTATCTTCTTTACTCCTTTTCCAGGTCCCCAGTGATGTTTCAGGCAATTGCATTCCAAGACCGAACTACTTCCGGTCTGTGGAACGCAATCACATGACCCGATGCGTTCCATTTGCCGATCTACTTCCGGCAAATGGAACGCACGGCGTCACACGTGCACCAGCCTTCAGGCCCACCCATCGTCTAGGCGCGCTTCCCGGTGTTCTGCCGAAAGTCTATAGCTTGCCAAAAGTCTATAGCGGAAGTGACGTGGTGAGCTGCGCAAGCGCACAAGCGCACTTCCACAAATCATCAGAATCATTGTCTTAAAGTGACAGTCACCCGCAGTAAAATACAGCATCTACATTAATTTGTACCCTCGCGGGCTCGCTTCGCTCGCCACGCATCGGGCTCGGCCTCGCTGCGCTCAGCATTTAGTAAAACTGACTCTATGCCGCCATTGATAGTAAAGAAGGAAATGGATGGTAAAGAAATAGACTATCCATCTCTTTCTTTACCATCCATTTCCTTCTTTACTATCAATGGCGGCACAGAGTTAGTTTTACTAAATGCCGAGCACAGCGAGGCCGAGCCCGATGCGTGGCGAGCGAAGCGAGCCCGCGAGGGTACAAATTAATGTGGATTAATGAGCGCTGGGGATGGGGGTGGCGGCGGAGCTGTATTTTAATGGAGATGACTGTCACTTTAAGAAATCTATACCCTTAAATGTGCGCACGCGCGGTGTGCGAACTACTGCAGTGGAGGCTGCAGGAATGCTTCGCTGAAGAACGCTTGTGCGCTTGCGCAGCGCACCACGTCACTTCCGCTATAGACTTTCGGCAAGCTATAGAGATTTAGCAGAACACCGGCATCTTCTTAAGCAGTGTGTCACACTGCTATGGGCACACACGGAACCACTGGTGCTGACAGCACCTTACCTGTATGTGTGTCTTTCCATCCTAATACTCCACCATCAAGCAGCACTGGTAGGTCCTCCTGATTGGGGATGGGGCTCTCTCATGTGTGTAACATAAGTAGTATTATAACCAGTTTCCTATATCTACCTGATTTATCTGTCTGCTAAATAATAAGGATTTAACTCCCACTATACTGGAACTGTAGGAATATATGTATGTCTTATACCTGGTATCCTATGGCTCTTTCCTTGACTATTCATCTCAATGACTATTTCATCTACCTGGAAACCAAGTCTGCAATACATCCATATCTCATTATGTTTACTAGCGTGACACTGTGTAGCTGCAAAATTACAGCTTTGTATATTATATTATTGTCACCGCCAGACATCTGAGAAGCTCTGACAGACGTTCTTCAGAACCTCCTGCCTGAGGTTCTTTTGTTTTGCTTTTGTTTTGTCATCTTGTTTCCCTCTCTCAGCTGTCATCTAGTTGCACTGATTGCATCCCTTTAAATCCCCTCCCATACTGCATCACTTTGCGGTTTATACAACTTCCTGGAGTGTGCTAATGCTAGAAGCTGTTACTGCTGCATCCACAAGATAAGTCTGTTTTCTTTATTTCTGTTTGCCTGTGGGCTTGATCCTAGGTGACCCTGACTCCCTCCGTATTAAGTGTAGGGAGCCGGTGGTCGAGTCCCCTCACTATTATAGGGTGTTCAGGTGTCATACAGTCGAGGAACGAGGGTATGCAATTTTCTTCCATTGAGAATTTTGCATATGCTGAGCAGTAAGGGAGAGAGCTAGGGCTCTTACAGGGCTTACCCTCCTGTTCCTTAGTTTTGGAACAAGTCACTCGGATCTTCATTTGTGTCTTCTAGTTTTCTGTAACACCATCCGTGACAATTATATTGTCTCACTGGATTATCTGCTTGCCATTTTTCTTTATGTTTTAAGTTTTTTTGCCGTCCATGGTATGTTATATATGTTATGTATTTATGTCAATACCCTGTACATGTATATGACACTATTGCTTTGCATAGTGTCTGATGAAGGCTAATATAGCCGAAAACGCGTTAACACGTTATTGTCGCATTTAACTACCACAAAATAAATTGCAATTTAAGAAATCTCCTTTACTGCTGTGATTTTTACTATATTACGACTGGGGTGGGAACCCTATACACAGCAGACACCCGGTGTGAACAAATTTGTTCTATACATCATTAATTGACGAAAATTTGCAAGCACAAATATATTGGAGCACTCTATCTGCATATAAAGCTATTCTAATGTTCTGCCGTTCCAACCATTTTCTCCAGTCTCAGGAAACATACCAGCTTGAAATATGTAGCATAAGTGACCCACACCGGTATTTTGTGCGCATTACACGAATAATGCATTTTTGCAATCAAGAATATTATCTCGAAGTAGCAAATATATGAGGAATATTCTACAAAATATTCGTGAAATATTGTGAATTTGATTATTGCCACTGCCGCTCATCACTACTTACAATACTCCTAATGCATATTCAGCACCATCCATAAGGAGAATTTGTACTCCAACCAATGCCTCTCAGGCAGCAAATTTTCTTTCTTCAGCTCTGTTAAAGGGTAGTTAGCGGGGTGTAGCTGGAAATGACTGGGCCCCATAGCAAATAAAAATTATGGGCCCCCCTCCCGGATCTCCCACCCCCACATACCTCTCGGACCTTGCGCCACATCCACAGCTCCTCATGTACTTGCGACGGTTACGCGTAGGACTGAGCACAGACAGTTGGTCACTGGCAACGCATTTGTGAAGGTGTAGGAAATGTATGAATCTAAATGTCTGTGTATTAAAGTAGGACTAGTAAGAACTGCCGCCCAGACTGTGGGACCACTCCAGGGGTCAAGTCCTGGGAAAAAAGTGTGGGAACCCAAGATCCACTGCCACCCGACCCCCCCCCCCCCAAAAAAAAAATAATAATATATATATTTCACAGAAAATTCAGTGCAACATAAAACATAAACAAAAACTGGAATTTGCGCTATATGTCTGTTCAGACATAATTCATCTCTTTCATATTATAAGCTTCCCTTATATATAATAGACTTACAATTCTGAAGACTTAGGGGTGCTGGCTGGCTTGGCCTCAGGGGTGCTGGCAGGCTTAGCCTCAGGGGTGTTGGCTGGCTTAGCCTCAGGGGTGATGGCAGGCTTGGCCTCAGGGGTGATGGCAGGCTTGGCCTTTAGGGGTGCTGGGTGGCTTGGTCTCAGGGGTGAATTTTTTTTTCCATTATACCTCAGGTCAGACCACCAATCAGGCCCCCAATGTTAATCAGACCTCAGCTAACAGCCCCAATAAGATCCCCAATGTTAATATGCTCCCCTTATAAATAATTTACTTACAATTCTGAAGCCTCAGGGGTGCTGGCAGGCTTAGCCTCAGGGGTGATGGCAGGCATAGCCTCAGGGGTGATGGCAGGCATAGCCTCAGGGGTGCTGGCTGGCATGGCCTCAGGGGTGCTGGCTGGCTTGGCCTCAGGGGTGCTGGCTGGCTTGGCCTCAGGGGTGCTGGCTGGCTTGGCCTCAGGGGTGCTGGCTGGCTTGGCCGGGCAGAAGGAGTGTGGGGGACTGTGAGGCCTTTTTTCTCCAAGCTGCTCCGGGAAAAAAATATTTTTTCATTATATCTCAGGTCAGACCACCAATCAGACCCCCAATGTTAATGAGACCTCAGCTAACAGCCCCAATAAGATCCCAAATGTTAATAGGACCTCAGATAACACCTCAGCTCAGACCCCAATATGAATGACCCCAATCAGACCTCAGATAAGAGCCCCATGCCTTATAGCAACCCCCAGTAGCCTCATAGCAGCCCTATTAACCTCTCCACCAGCCTTCAGTGCCTCTAACCAGCCCCCAGTGCCTCTCACCAGCGGCCCCTCAGTGCCTCTCACCAGCGGCCCCTCAGTGCCTCTCCATCAGCCGCTAGTCAGTGCATCTCTATCAGCCCCCAGTACCCTCTACATCAGCCTCCAGTGCGCCTTCCCCGGTATTAAAATGGTGAGCAGTGCGCCCCCCCCTCCCCGGTATAAAATCATTGGTGGGCAGTGCGCCCTCCCCGGATTTAAAATCATTGGTGGGCAGTACGCTCCCCCCTCCCCTTTATTAAAAATCATTGGTGGGCAGTGCGCCCTCCCCCTTCCCTTTATTAAAATCATTGGTAGGCAGTGCACCCTCCCCTTTATTAAAATCATTGGTGGGCAGTGCGCACTCCCCCCCCATATTAAAATAATTGGTGGGCAGTGCGCCCTCTACCCCCTCCCCAGTAGCAGTTCCAATCGGAGTCCCAGCAGTGCAATGCTGGGGCTCCGATCAGTTACCATGGCAGCCAGGATGCTACTGAAGTCCTGTCTGCCATGGTCAGTTAGTCAGCAGCATACTTACATGCGATGTGGCCGCCCGATGCTCCTTCTTGTAACTTGTCACAGGTCTGTGTGGCGCATTTTTTATGCTTATAGCAATGCACTCCTTACAAGAAGAAGGAGCGGCCACAGCACATGTAAATATGCTACTGACTAACTGACTATGGCAGACAGGACTTCAGTAGCGTCCTAGCTGCCATGGTAACCAATCAGAGCCCCAGCATTACACTGCTGGAACTCCGGTCGGAACTGCTGCTGCCACCAATGATGGGGGAAACGGGACGGATCTGTTATGCAGCACATAGACTTCTATTATGACAGAATGAATAACGGAATGCCTCTAAAGGCATTCCGTTATGCATTCCATCATAGAATTGCGTTATGGTCCGTGGTAACGGAATCCATAACGCAATTCACCTTTTACCAGTAAACGAATCGCAAACGAATTTCATAACCGGAGATTCGCTTATATCTAATTAGCATAGCAATTGGGAATTCACCCTGAAATATTCAAACGATTTGGATTCCAACAAACTCAAATAATTTACTATTCTTTTCAGGAGAGAGAACGTGAAAAACACATGCATTTTAGTGTTCATTTTGAAAAGACAACAGCAAAGCTTTCCAAATATTAGCTAGCCATTTAAACAGATTTCCTAACATAACTACAACACTTAGTATATGTGATGAATATTGTAGGTTATGTAAAGCGCCTCTTGATTTTTGGGAAAAATATGTAAAAATTAGGTAGAGTTCATTTCATTTTCCATTCTTCTGATCTGTCAGAAGAGAAGAAAAAAAAGGATCCTGTTTGAGCCATTTCTACAGTATCTTAGATCAGTTTTTTTGTCGTTTTTTCCATCTAAAATAACGGATCTCTGATGTAAATGGCTTAAACGTGTGCCAAATGTGCATAAGGCCTCATGCACACGACCGTTGTTGTGTTCCGTTCCGCAAAATGGGGTTCCGTTGTTCCATGATCCGTTTCCTATTTTGTTTCCGTGTGTCTTCCTTTATTTTTGGAGGATCACCAGACATGAAGGAAAGTAAAAATAAGTCAAGTTTGCCATGAAAATGATAGGAAAAAAACTGACGCGGATGCGTGGACGCAGATGACAATCTTGTGTGCCTCCGCGTTTTTTCACGGACCCATTGAAAGTCAATGAGTCCGCAGAAAATCACGAAAAACTGAACAACGGACACGGAATGAAACAACGGTCATGTGCATGAGGCCTTACTGATGAACATGATCCGTTTTTTTGCAGGATCCTGTTTATTTTTCTGTTCTTCAGACGGATTAGAATAAAGGAAAATGAAACAGAGCTGTGAACTCTCCCTTAGTATGTCTAACACCAGCTGGCATCAGGAAGAATGACTTTATCCTTTTTTTTATTGGGAAAGCTAATTTTAACTAGGGGGGAAAAAGGATAAAAAGAGGTAATTCTTTCTGATGCCAGCTGATATTAAAGATGCTAATTTGCAGATAGAATGCATGTTTAACTGGTCTCCAGTGTTTCCTCGCATACAGTCTCATCCTGAATATTTTTTTGGTTTAAGTTTAATGAATCAGACCAGAGACAAACTTGGAGAAGTTTGCTCATCTCTGCTTAAAATAATTTTTAGGGGAAAACTTAGGATAAATTCCAAATTGATAGAATATCTCTCATGTCCTAGAGTCTTTCCAGAAAAGTGTGTTATATATCAACTTTCAAGGCATTTGGAGTTGTACCCGAATTTAACTTTTCAAACATTTCCTGAATCAGACCCAAAACGAGTTTCAAGATATTGGCTCATCTCTAATATATATATATATATATATATATATATATATATATATATATATATATATATATATAATAATCACAGGTCAGCACTGCTGTTGAAGTCGCGGTGCACGAGTCTATGGGATGGCGTCCCAATGAAAAAGTAGTACAAGAGACCGGCACTCACTGTAGATGAATCTTTGTGTCTATGACGCGTTTCGGTGCTACCGCACCTTCATAGAAATATGCTTATTCGAATTGGGACCAAGTGGCATACCACAAATTATTTGTACTTTATAGAGCATTCAGGGCATCAGTACTGGACTTGGAGGGATTGATATGAATGATGACATGACAATCTATTTACGTTGCAGCAAAATATGATGGTGCTATATTACACAGTATATATGTGTGTGTATATATATATATATATATATATTTAGTAGAAAAGACCGGCACTCGCTGTAGATGAATCTTTGTGTTTATGACACGTTTCGGACTTATCATCATACAAGAAACATCTCATGTTTAAATAAAGCGCCCAAACACAGGGAAATGACATCACACAGAAAACCACACCCACCAATCAGTGTTAAATCAAAAACATATGAACAAAACGAAAACACACTTTATAGTGACATTTCTCTGAATTCACTCTATAATATTCCTTCCTTATTGTGTTCTTCTTTCCTTAGGTCCGCTGTAAAAAATATATAAGGAAAAAAAAGATGTTTTATCTTTATATTCCCAAAAATATTTTTTAGTTTTTCAAAATATATTTTTTAGTTATACAACTATAATATTTATATAGATTGTATGAGATTTTAAAACATTTTTTTTATCAAGAAAAAATTACCGTATTTTTCGCCCTATAAGATGCACCGGCCCATAAGACGCACCTAGGTTTTTGGGGAGGAAAATGAGAAAAAAAAATTTTTAACCAAAAGGTGTGCTGTGTGTTTGGTAGGTTTGGAACTAATGGTGGTCTGTGGATGGCACTATTACTGGGGATCTGTGGATGACTGACACTGTTATGTGGGGGATCTGTGGATGACGGACACTGTTATGTCGGGGATCTGTGGATGACGGACACTGTTATGTGGGGGATCTGTGGATGACGGACACTGTCATGTGGGGGATCTGTGGATGACGGACACTGTTATGTGGGGGATCTGTGGATGACGGACACTGTTAGGGTCTATTCACACGTCCGTTTTTTCTTTCCTGATCTGTTCCGTTTTTTGCTGAACAGATCTGGACCAGATCTGGACCCATTCATTTTCAATGGGTCCTGAAAAAAAACGGACAGCACAATGTCTGATTTTTTTTCAGGACCCATTGAAAATGAATGGGTCCAGATCTGGTCCAGATCTGTTCAGCAAAAAACGGAACAGATCAGGAAAGAAAAAACGGACGTGTGAATAGACCCTTATGTGGGGGATCTGTGGATGACGGACACTGTTATGTGGGGGATCTGTGGATGACGGACACTGTTATGGGGGGGATCTGTGGATGACGGACACTGTTATGGGGGGATCTGTAGATGACGGACACTGTTATGGGGGGATCTGTGGATGACAGACACTGTTATGGGGGGATCTGTGGATGACGGACACTGTTATGGGGGGATCTGTGGATGACGGACACTGTTATGGGGGATCTGTGGATGACGGACACTGTTATGGGGGGATCTGTGGCTTGCACTGTTACAGGGGGATCTGTGGATGGCACTGTTACAGGGGGGGATCTGTGGATGGCACTGTTACAGGGGGGGGTCTGTGGATGGCACTGTTACAGGGGGGGATCTGTGGATGGCACTGTTATGGGCTGGGGGGATCTGTGGGTGGCACTGTTATATATGTGCCATCCACAGACTCCCCAGCCCATAACAGTGCCATCCACAGACCCCCCCAGCCCATAACAGTGCCATCCACAGACCCCCCCAGCCCATAACAGTGCCATCCACAGACCCCCCTAGCCCATTACTGTGCCATCCACAGATCGCCACCGCCAGTATACTAAAATAAGATGTCATATTCAAGTAATACTTATTAAACATGCCCCCTCAGTCCTATTACTACCTTACATCCTAATCGCTTGTGTAGAATTCAGGCAGGCAGGCCGGGCGGCCGGCGCGTCTCTCACTGACGTCACTTGCCTGCGCCGCCTGCTTCATTCATAAAGTAGGCGGCGCAGGCAGGTGACAAGAGTTACACTGCCGCCCGCCCGGCCTGAATTCTACAGCAGCGATTAGGATGTAAGGTAGTAATAGGACTGAGGGGGCATGTTTAATAAGTATTAATTGGATATGACATCTTATTTTAGTATACCGGAGCGGCGGGGCTATACTATGCTGACTGAACCGCCCCACCGCTATTGCCAGCCCCCAGATCCTCCTCCCAGTCCCTCCCCGAGTCCCCGCTCGCTCGTACATCGCGGCTTGCGATGTAAAACTGCAAGCATTCGCCCCATAAGACGCAGGGGCATTTCTCCCCCATTTTGGGGGAAGAAAAAGTGTGTCTTATGGGGCGAAAAATAAGGTATATTTTGTTAGTATTTTATATTAAGGTGATCTATCAAAGGAAGCTTTGTACATTATATTCACGATTAAGTCCGCGGGGCTCAATTGTTTGTAGTTGGTGTATCCAATAAGCCTCCCTTTGAAGCAATAATTTGTGGATAAGATCTTGATACCACATGCCAGTGTTTATTTATTATCCCTCTCAATCTCTGGGTCCATAGATGATACTTGACTACAAGTGGGATCCTTGGTTGTTTCAAGGGTTTATCCTGCTGTATTGCCTCAACTCTGTTCCTTTGTTCCTGTAATAAGTGATCAGGATTTCTCCCTACTCCCAGTTTCAAAGGGTTAGACGCATAGTGGGCGAGACTGAATTATGCAAGGCTAGACTAGATGAGATGACTCAGAAATTTAGGGAGAGAGGTCTTCCTGATCACTTATTACAGGAACAAAGGAACAGAGTTGAGGCAATACAGCAGGATAAACCCTTGGAACAACCACGGATGCCACTTGTAGTCAAGTATCATCCATGGACCCAGAGATTGAGAGGGATAATAAATAAACACTGGCATGTGGTATTTAGATCTTATCCACAAGTGGTAGAATTTAGACAACCACCTATGATGTGTTTCAAAAGAGCTAGCAACATACGTGACAGGATAGTACGGGCAGATATTGGCAGCAATAGAACTGGACCTATACAGAGAGTACTGGCTATCCCTAAAATGGGAACTTTTCCCTGTTTAAATTGCGTACACTGTTCCAGCGTCATCAAGGGTACACATTTTACACACCCACAATCGGGTGAACGCATACCTATTAAAGGCTTTTTTTACATGCGACAGTCGCTTTGTTGTATACATCTTGAAGTGCCCCTGTGGTCTATTGTACGTGGGTGAAACTTCCATGAGTATGAAAGATAGATTAAGCAACCATAAATCTACCATTAGAAAGCTAAATTTATTATTTCCTGTACCATTTCACTTTCACGAACATAGACACACAGTGGCACAGTTGCGTTATCAGATTATTGACGATGTACCCCTTCCACGCCGGGGTGGAGATAGAAACAAATTATTGCTTCAAAGGGAGGCTTATTGGATACACCGACTACAAACAATTGAGCCCCGCGGACTTAATCGTGAATATAATGTACAAAGCTTCCTTTGATAGATCACCTTAATATAAAATACTAACAAAATATAATTTTTTCTTGATAAAAAAAGTTTTAAAATCTAATTTTTGGAAAATAAGTAATAACAATCTATATAAATATTATAGTTGTATAACTAAATTTTTTGGGGAAAAATCAAATTTTTTGGGAAAAACTAAAAAAGTTTTGGGGGGAAAATAAAATAAAACAGATCTTTTTTTTCCGTTATATATTTTTTACAGTGGACCTAAGGAAAGAAGAACACAATAAGGAAGGAATAATATAGAGTGAGTTCAGAGAAATGTCACTATAAAGTGTGTTTTCGTTTTTGATTTAACACTGATTGGTGGGTGTGGTTTTCTGTGTGATGTCATTTCCCTGTGTTTGGGCGCTTTATTTAAACATGAGATGTTTCTTGTATGATGATAAGTCTGATGAAGGTGCGGTAGCACCGAAACGTGTCATAAACACAAAGATTCATCTACAGCGAGTGCCGGTCTTTTCTACTAAATATATATATATATATACATATATATATATATATACACATATATACTGTGTAATATAGCACCATCATATTTTGCTGCAACGTAAATAGATTGTCATGTCATCATTCATATCAATCCCTCCAAGTCCAGTACTGATGCCCTGAATGCTCTATAAAGTACAAATAATTTGTGGTATGCCACTTGGTCCCAATTCGAATAAGCATATTTCTAATTGCAAATTAACAATTCTAAATGATTTTGTGTTTCTTGCCTTCAACTGTTTATTAATAGAATAAATTGGAAGTTTTGTGGCTGCCATGACAAAGCCACTAAACTGCTGCTGACAGTTCTTCCCAGTAATGCTTACTTTATAAACAAGAGAGTGTCCCATGTACCTGAGAAAAAAGGATGTGTCCTCCATTCATTGCACAGCCCTAGGGAGCACCAGTGTGGTTTGCCACCGTCATCTGTATGTACTACCACCAGCCTCAGAGCCATGACTATCATTTCCATTCTCCTCAAAGCCCCTCCTCCAGGTCGCAGCACAATATCTTGTGTTTTGCAGAATCAGTTCTATTTTTAATCGCCACAATTTTGGGTTGCATATATATATTTACACCTTGCCCTGGGTGGTATAAATTATATGTTAATTTTAATTATGGCAGTTTGAAATTTCTATACATTTTTGTTTTATTACTTTTTCTTATAAATTTTATATTTCTCAGTTGACGTAGCTTTAGAGATGAGCGAATTGAAGTTGACAAAGTGGAATTCAATCCAAATTTCAGTAAAAATTTGATCTGCACCAAATCCGAATTTCCTCACACTTCGTGGTAACAAATCAAATTCTTTCCTAAAATGGCTGCTACACGTGTTAGGACATGGAGCAAAGAAATCTGGGAACAAGGGATCACCCACAATGCCATGCATGCAGCCAATAAGCAGCCAGCCCTGTGATGTCACAGCCCTATAAATACCCTCAGCCATTTTGGATTCTGCCATTTTCCAGTGTGCTTAGTGCAGGTAGAGATGTCAGCAGGCACTAGGAACAGTGCTAGAAAATACACTATTGTGCTGAAAAAAAGATTTACAAGTTCAGGGAAAGATTATTCAAGGTGTAGGGAAAGCATAGGGAGGCATCATCTACACTGTAAAAGAAGAACAGGGTGCAATAGGAGAGTGTACAGCCTGGGTAATAGGAGCAATTCTATTACACCTTGCTGCACGTATTGGGGATCCAAATTGCTATAATACTGCTGCTTTTAGGTTTACACTAGATGTTAACTCTGTAATTCCAGAAAACCTTGCTTGTTATTGGTGTGCAAGTGCTGTGTAGCAAGGAATATTTATAAGAAAATATATATATATATATATATATACACGTCATATTAACCATTCTGCGGTGCATTTAAATTATTCTGCAGTTTCTTTTGGGGTGTAATAGTGTAAAAAAAAGGATGTCTTATTTGCCATTCTGCGGTGCAGTTACATTGTACTACACACTTTTTTGGGGGTATTTTAATAGTATAAAAAGTATGCATTTTTTTCCGTTCTGCAATGCAGTTACATTCTACTACTGTCATGGTGGGGAGTGGGGGGAAACTCCCCACTGAACACCGAAGATAAACGGGAATAGAAACTTGGCCTGGACACCAGGGAAAGGGAGCTGGGTACCTCCTAATGCCACTCTCATCCTAGCCCTGACTCCTATCCATATGAGCGGACCTCGATGGTAGGAAGGCTCATATACCGGAACCTTGGACCCCGAGTCGCCTTGATGATCCCTGGAAATAATGTCAGGAACTAGAGACAACCTATTCTAAGATACGGATGAACAAGAGTCTCCTACTGGGCCTAGATGCAAGGAAAGGGGAAGACAGTGATAAGAAACTGGATCAGCAGGTAAGAACCCAGAACACATAGCACTTACCTGCCACAGCAACAACTGGAACCCAAGCACCATACAGGACACAGTACAAACATCAAACAGAATCCAGCACACCAGAAACTGCCTGGACCCCCATGCAGACAGGATGCATGGCGGCCTCAGGCAGAGCTCCACACTGACTTGATGTTCTCCCTCCAGAAAACCCTGGAGCCCTCTCACCGAAGGCACAGACAGGGGAAATGTCTAGCATCCATGCAGGACTATACACACCATAGACAGACCAGACATGGAACAACAACTAGACATACAACACTAACCCACACATACCACACCACACATAGAATAGGGAAGGTGACATCGAGATCACATCAATGTCCCACAAGGTGGCCCTCAAGGACTGGGCAGGTGGAATACCAAGGACAGGGGCATAGCTCCAGCACCAACAGAAGCTGGAGTACAACTAACCCCAGACTACCAGTCACAGGCAATATAAGCACCTAGGGACCACACCCAGCCAGGCAGTTAACCCCAGAAGCACCAGACAGGGAATGGAAACAAACCTTAAAGGAGAAGTGTACACATATGCTGCATAAACTACAGGTTGCCTCAGGCAACCAGCATGCATGGCAAACGTGTCACAGCAAACAACACAGAGACCAAGACACAGCCGTGACAACTACAGCTTTTTTTGGGGTGTATGAGCGTAAAAAAATACATCTTATTTGCCGTTCTGCAGTGAAGTTACATTGTGCTACAGTCTTTTTTGGGGTGTATAAGTGTAAAAAAAAGTACTTCTTATTTGCCGTTCTGCCATTCTTTGGTGCAGTTACTTTGTACTACAGCCTTTTTTGGGGTGTAGAGAGTTAAAAAAAAGTACATCTTAATTGCCGTTCTGCGGTGCAGTTACATTGTACTACACATTTTTTTGGGGTCTTTTAATAGTATAAAAATATTTGCCATTCTGCGATGCAGTTAACATTGTACACATTTTTTGTGGTGTTTCAATAATATAAAAAATATGTCTTTTTTGCCATTCTGCAGTGCAGTTACATTGTACTACAGCCTTTTTTGGGGTGTAGTATAGTAAAAAAAAAGTAAATTTTATTTGCTGTTCTGCGGTGCAGTTATACTGTACTACACATTTTTTTAGTGTTTTAATAGTATAAAAATATTTGCCATTCTGCAGTGCAGTTACAATGTACTACACATTTTTTGGGGTGTATAAGTGTAAAAAAAGGACGTCTTATTTTCCGTTCTGCGTTGCAGTTACATTGTACTACAGCATTTTTTGGGCTGTATAGTAAAAAAAAGTACATCTTATTTGCTGTTCTGCGGTGCAGTTATACTGTACTACACTTTTTTTTAGTGTTTTCATAGTATAAAATTATTTGCAATTCTGCATTATACTACACATTTTTTGTGGTGTTTTAATAGTACTAAAAGTATGTCTTATTTGCCGTTCTGCGATGCAGTTACATTGTACTACAGTCTTTTTTTGGGGTGTATAAGTGTAAAAAAGTACATCTTATTTGCTGTTCTGCGGTGCAGTTACATTGTACTACAGCCTTTTTTAGGGTGTAGTAGTGTAAAAAAAAGTGCATCTTATTTGCCGTTCTGCTGTGTCGTTACATTGTTCTGCAGCCTTTTCTGCAGTGTGAAAGTGTAAAAAAAAGGTACATCTCATTTGCCATTCTGCAATGCAGTTACATTGTGCTACAGTCTTTTTTGGGGTGTATAAGTGTAAAAAAAAGTGCTTCTTATTTGCTGTTCTGCCATTCTTTGGTGCAGTTACTTTGTACTACAGCCTTTTTTGGGGTGTAGAGAGTAAAAAAAAGTACATCTTAATTGCCGTTCTGCGGTGCAGTTACATTGTACTACACATTTTTTTGGGTCTTTTAATAGTATAAAAATATTTGCCATTCTGCAGTGCAGTTACATTGTACTACACATTTTTTGGGGTGTATAAGTGTAAAAAAAGGACGTCTTATTTGCAGTTCTGCGGTGCAGTTACATTGTACTACACATTTTTGGGGAGTGTTTTCATAGTATAAAAAGTATGTCTTATTTTCCATTCTGCGTTGCAGTTACATTGTACTACAGCATTTTTTGGGCTGCATAGTAAAAAAAAGTACATCTTACTTGCTGTTCTGTGGGGCAGTTATACTGTACTACACTTTTTTTTGTGTTTTAATAGTATAAAATTATTTGCCATTCTGCATTATACTACACATTTTTTGTGGTGTTTTAATAGTACTAAAAGTATGTCTTATTTGCCGTTCTGCGACGCAGTTACATTGTACTACAGCCTTTTTTTGGGGTGTATAAGTGTAAAAAAGTACATCTTATTTGCTGTTCTGCGGTGCAGTTACATTGTACTACAGCCTTTTTTAGGGTGTAGTAGTGTAAAAAAAAGTGCATCTTATTTGCCGTTCTGCTGTGTCGTTACATTGTTCTGCAGCCTTTTCTGCAGTGTGAAAGTGTAAAAAAAAGGTACATCTCATTTGCCATTCTGCAATGCAGTTACATTGTTCTTCAGCCCTTTTTTTGGGGTGTATTAGTGGAAAAAAACAAGTACGTTTTATTTGCCGCTCTGTGGTCAACATACATTGTTCTACAGATTTTTTGGGGTGTATTAATTTCCTTTTCATTTTATTATTTATCTAACAGTATGACAAGTCACAGGCCCTTCAAAGGGAATTGGCAGTGGCCAAAATGTTTCTGGTGCAGGCACAAGTAGAAGCATAATAAGGGGGCATGGCAGCAGGAGTCACAGCTAGAGGCCCGACCTCCAAGTGTCATCTAGTGGTCGTGTCTTGACAAGCAACCCAGTAGTGCTTGAATGGTTGACTCGGTCTTCACCTTCGTCACAAATGACATCAAACACCCCCAGCGAAGAGTCGGTGGGTTTTTCAGACAGAATGCTTAGTTGGCATGGCCCGAGAGCAGGCCCTGTTCCCTCATCTGTCCTCATCCTGCCTTTGTCCTTTTCTGTTCCCTCTGCTAGAGAAGCATTATATGCTGTAGACTCCTCTCCACTTTTCAGCGAGGACGAGCTACTAGAGGACAGTCAGCAGCTACTGCACAGGCAAGATCTGGAGAAGACATCCGCCGCTTCCTCTGGTAGGCCGGTAGGCGGGCAAGTAATGATGATGAGAGTCGCGTGGGATCTGATGTTGTGAGAGGTCAGGCTCCCGGGCCTGATACCATTGAGGGGGACATCAGTGACAAGCAGACAGTAGTGTATGATGAAGCAGATCGCACTTGGGATCCGGGTAAAGAAGCGGCTTTATCATCAACAGGAGAAGAGGGTGGCAGCTTGCATGTGAGGCAGCGGCTGAGGCAGCAAGGTGGTAGCGTGGTCGGGCATCAGCAGGGTGTCACAGTGGAAGGTAGACCGCCCGCTTTGCAGGAGCCTACCTGCCCGGGAAGTAGTGGTGCAGGGGTTTACAGAGGTGCTGGTAACAGGTAGTCAGTACGGAGGGTTGGGGGGAAATTCCATACTCGGTGGCGTGGCAGTTTTTTGTTAAGCCGCCGGAGGAGGCAAACATAGCCATTTGCCGAATTTGTGGGCAGAAGGTGAAGCATAGCCAGGGTGCCAATGTTGGCACCACCGCCCTGCGTAAACACATGCAGCACCAACATAAAGTAGCCTGGGAGAACCGTTGTTCCGATGTGGTGGTTTAGCCTGCCGCAGCAACCAGCCCTGCACGCATATATAGAACAGAAGGTGGGCCAGTTCTTGAGCCTGTCGGTGTCTGCCAAAGTGCATGGCAGCGCTGACATGTGGAGCTGTAACTATGGTCAAGGAAAATATACAGTATGTCCTTTATGGCCCAAATGTGGTAAATGTGGTTCCTGCCCGGCCACACCACGCCGCTTCCGCCTCCACGTTCTCACGCTGTTGGTTCTGTGACAATGTCCGCCTCTGCCTCCTCATCCTCCACCATGTCTCTAGCCTCCACTGCATTGACAATTCACAGTGCTCCTCCAGCATACCACATGTGCAGTGGTGTCACGCTGTTCTGCACCAAGTATGCCTGGGCGAACGGAGTCACACAGGGGAGGAACTGTCCTGTGTCCTTCATCAAGAAATCGAATCCTGGCTTTCTCCTCGACAACTCAAAATCGAAACCATGCTGACCGACAACTGGAAGAACATGGTGTCGGTGCTGCATCAAGGAGGGCTGCACCCTGCCACCCCACATCGAAGATCGCATGGACTACTGGACAGCCAAACTCGATTTGTTGCCGCAACTGGCCAGAGTTTGCCCTGAATAAGCTTTCAAGCCCGGCAAGCATTGTGGTGGGGGTTTAGTGCGGTGGGGGCCATAGTTATTCCAAGGAGAACTCACCTGTCCACCCAAAATGTGGAGAAACTGACCTTTGTAAAGATGAATCAGGCGTGGATTAGTGATGAGCGGCAGGGGCTATATTCGAATTCGCGATATTTGGGTCAATATTCATCATATATTTGCACATTTGAGATTTTCTTGATTGCGAAAAATTGGAAATGCAATATTCGCGTAATGAGCGCAAAATACAGGCGTGGGTCACTTTTGCTACATTTTCCAAGCTGCTAGAAACAGAAATCCAACTTCCAAACATGAAATCAGTAATGAGTAGCTCCGCCGTTATTGTTTATAACTTCAAAAATTTGTTTCGGCATGCTTGATGTAAGCGTTTCCATGAGGTGAGTGGGAACATTTATCCAAGTGGTGAAGACGGCCGCACGAAGGCCATCTACTGTCTGGAACGGTTGTCCATTTTTGTAAACTTCCCTTGCCATCCATTCCCAAAGGTTCTCAATTGGATTTAGATCAGGGGAACACGCAGGATGGGCCAAAAGAGTGATGTTATTCTCATGGAAGAAGTCCCTTGTCCTGTGGGCATCGTGTACTGTAGCGTTGTCCTGTTGAAAAATCCAGGAGGGCCCTCAGTCATGAGGAATGCTCTCTGCAACATCTCTACATAGCCAGCGGCCGTTTGACGCCCCTGCACTTCCTGAAGCTCCATTGTTCCACTGAAGGAAAAAGCACCCCAGACCATTATGGAGCCCCCTCCAATGTGGCACGTAGAAAACATCTCAGGTGGGATCTGCTTGTCATGCCAGTAACGTTAGAAACCATCAGGACCATCAAGGTTACATTTTTTCTCATCAGAGAATAACATTTTCTTCCACCTTTGAATGTCCCATGTTTGGTGCTCTCTTGCAAAGTCCAAATGAGCAGTTCTGTGGCGTTCAAGGAGACGAGGTCTTTGAAGAAGTTTTTTGTTTTTGAAGCCCTTCAGTCTCAGATGCCGTCTGATGGTTATAGGGCTGCAGTCAGCACCAGTAAGGGCCTTAATTTGGGTCGAGGATTGTCCAGTGTCTTGACGGACAGCCAATTGGATCCTCCGGCTCAGTGCTGATGACATTTTTTTGGGTCTTCCACTTGACTTTTTTGTTCCATAACCCTCAGGATCATTTAAGAATTTAAGAAATTCCAAATGACTGTCTTACTGAGTCCCACCTCAGCAGTGATGGCGTGCTGTGAGAGACCCTGCTTATGCAGTTCAACAACCCGACCACATTCAAAAAGGGAGAGTTTTTTTGCCTTTGCCATCACGTGTGACTACCTGACAGAAAATGACAATGAATCCACATCTTTGCACAGATTTGGCCTTTTAAAGGCATGTGGTCCTAAACTTTTGATCAGCTGAAAAACAGCCTGTTTGTTTATTCGTTGTTTTTATTAAATTGAATACTCAAAAAAGTTTTGTCTCACTCCCATTTCTTCTTGTTGCATGTTGAAGCTCTACTTGGAACCTTATTAAGATCCATCCATGCTAAATATGATTTTTTGCCATTTTTCAAGTGGTCTTACACTTTTGATCAGGACTGTATATAAGCTATCTAACTATCTATCTAATGTAGTGTGGAAAGCACAGAGCACAGCAATGACACAGCTGTCTCTCTCAGAACTTTAAAAAACTGTAGAAAATGGCTGCTCGGGAGGTTCTTAAGGAGTAGGCAACTTTCCTATTGGTTGCTAGGGATGTTGCTAAGCTCAGATAAAGACATTGCAACCTTCTCATTGGCCCACAAGCAAGAAGGGAGGTTACTGATGAAAAGAAAATCTAGAATATTCTAAATTGTGAATATATATCACTATTTTTGCGAATTCTCGAAGTGCTGATATTTGCAATTAATATTTGCGATTCGAATATTCGCACCCAATACTAGCGTGGATCAGCCAGGATTGTCAAACAACAGTGCCTGATGCATCAGACTAGATTATCCATGGTGCCATAACTACATCTTGACTTAAGAGGCCTGCTTCTTCTGGCTACCTTCTTGAGCTACTATTCTGATGCTGCCACCCACCTGATGCCATACCTGATGCCATACCTGTGCCACTCTGTGGTCTCCTTATGCTGCTGCCACCTCAACACTATGTCACTGGGCCACTCTGTGGTCTTCTCATGCTGCTGCCACCTCCCCACTCTGTCACTGGGCCACTCTATAGTCTCCTCATGCTGCTGCCTCATCACTTCTCTATGGTCTCCTCATGCTGCTGCCCCTTCTCCACTCTGTGGTCTCCTTATGCTGCTGCCACCTCAACACTATGTCACTGGGCCACTCTGTGGTCTCCTCATGCTGCTGCCACCTCACCACTCTGTCATTGTGCCACTCTGTGGACTTTTCATGCTGTTCCCACCCTCCCCACTCCATGACTGGGCCACTATTTAGCCTTTTTGGCCTGGTTGACATCATCAATTATTTGACCCCTTCTTCTGATCTGTCAGAAGGAAGGAAAAATGAAACGCACAACGGCTCCTGTCTATGTAGCAGCTGTAAAGCCTGTATGACATGGTCCCTATTTTGCATCAGAATTGGCTTATGATTTGGTAGCCAGAAGCAGGAGTGGGTACAAAACACAGAAGACATGCAAAGATTCCATTCACATGTCATCTCTGTTTTGGATCCACTCCAGTTTTTTTGGGGCTTTAGCAACACTGATGGATCACTGACCAAATGCTGACCGAGTGAAGGCGGATGCTGAACAGACAGGATCCGTTTTTGGGGGTTATTGTTCTGACGGATCAGAAGAAGGGCAAATTAATCAGTGACGTCAACACAGACTTACTGCTGACACCCTCTATACACTGTCGGGGGTCCTACTTGTATAAGCCTTTAATAGAACAGGTTCTGTAGATATTAGTGTTGGGCGAGCATGCTCGGCCGAACACCAATTCGGCCCGAGCATCGCTATGCTCGACCGAACATCGCGTGTGCTCAAGCGCGGTGCTCGAGTCAGTGTATTTAAATCTAATTTAGCCTCTATTATTATTTTTTTTTAACCACTTAAGGACCACAGGTTTATACCCCCCTAGTGACCAGGCCCTTTTTTACAAATCGGCACTCCACAACTTTAGCGGTTTATTGCTCGGTCATGCAACTTACCACCCAAATGAATTTTACCTCCTTTTCTTCTCACTAATAGAGCTTTCATTTGGTGGTATTTCATTGCCGCTGACATTTTTACTTTTTTTGTTATTAATCGAAATTTAACGATTTTTTTGCAAAAAAATGACATTTTTCACTTTCAGCTGTAAAATTTTGCAAAAAAAACGACATCCATATATACATTTTTCGCCAAATTTATTGTTCTACATGTCTTTGATAAAAAAAAAATGTTTGGGCAAAAAAAAAATGGTTTGGGTAAAAGTTATAGCATTTGCAAACTATGGTACAAAAATGTGAATTTCCGCTTTTTGAAACAGCTCTGACTTTCTGAGCACCTGTCATGATTCCTGAGGTTCTACAATGCCCAAACAGTAGAAAACCCCCACAAATGACCCCATTTCGGAAAGTAGACACCCTAAGGTATTCGCTGATGGGCATAGTGAGTTCATAGAACTTTTTATTTTTTGTCACAAGATAGCGGAAAATGATGATGATTTTATTTTTTTATTTTTTTCTTACAAAGTCTCATATTCCACTAACTTGCGACAAAAAATAAAAAATTCTAAAAACTTGCCATGCCCCTCACGGAATACCTTGGGGTGTCTTCTTTCCAAAATGGGGTCACTTGTGGCGTAGTTATACTGCCCTGGCAATTTAGGGGCCCAAATGTGTGAGAAGAACTTTGCAATCAAAATGTGTAAAAAATGACCGGTGAAATCCAAAAGGTGCACTTTGGAATATGTGCCCCTTTGCCCACCTTGGCAGCAAAAAAGTGTGACACATCTGGTATCGCCGTACTCAGGAGAAGTTGGGGAATGTGTTTTGGGGTGTCATTTTACATATACCCATGCTGGGTGAGAAAAATATCTTGGTCAAATGCCAACTTTGTATAAAAAAATGGGAAAAGTTGTCTTTTGCCAAGATATTTCTCTCACCCAGCATGGGTATATGTAAAATGACACCCCAAAACACATTCCCCAACTTCTCCTGAGTACGGCGATACCAGATGTGTCACACTTTTTTGCTGCCAAGGTGGGCAAAGGGGCACATATTCCAAAGTGCACCTTTCAGATTTTGCAGGCCATTTTTTACACATTTTGATTGCAAGGTACTTCTCACACATTTGGGCCCCTAAATTGCCAGGGCAGTATAACTACGCCACAAGTGACCCCATTTTGGAAAGAAGACACCCCAAGGTATTCCGTGAGGGGCATGGCGAGTTCCTAGAATTTTTTATTTTTTGTCACAAGTTAGCGGAAAATGATGATTTTTTTTTTTTTTATCTTTTTTCCTTACAAAGTCTCATATTCCACTAACTTGCGACAAAAAATAAAAAATTCTAGGAACTCGCCATGCCCCTCACGGAATACCTTGGGGTGTCTTCTTTCCAAAATGGGGTCACTTGTGGCGTAGTTATACTGCCCTGGCAATTTAGGGGCCCAAATGTGTAAGAAGTACCTTGCAATCAAAATGTGTAAAAAATGGCCGGTAAAATCCGAAAGGTGCACTTTGGAATATGCGCCCCTTTGCCCACCTTGGCATCAAAAAAGTGTGACACATCTGGTATCGCCGTACTCAGGAGAAGTTGGGCAATGTGTTTTGGGGTGTCATTTTACATATACCCATGCTGGGTGAGAGAAATATCTTGGCAAAAGACAACTTTTCCCATTTTTTTATACAAAGTTGGCATTTGACCAAGATATTTCTCTCACCCAGCATGGGTATATGTAAAATGACACCCCAAAACACATTGCCCAACTTCTCCTGAGTACGGCGATACCACATGTGTGACACTTTTTTGCAGCCTAGATGCGCAAAGGGGCCCAAATTCCTTTTAGGAGGGCATTTTTAGACATTTGGATCCCAGACTTCTTCTCACACTTTCGGGCCCCTAAAAAGCCAGGGCAGTATAAATACCCCACATGTGACCCCACTTTGGAAAGAAGACACCCCAAGGTATTCAATGAGGGGCATGGCGAGTTCCTAGAATTATTTTTTTTTTTGCATAAGTTAGCGGATATTGATTTTTTTTTGTTTTTTTCTCACAAAGTCTCACTTTCCGCTAACTTAGGACAAAAATTTCAATCTTTCATGGACTCAATATGCCCCTCACGGAATACCTTGGGGTGTCTTCTTTCCGAAATGGGGTCACATGTGGGGTATTTATACTGCCCTGGCTTTTTAGGGGCCCTAAAGCGTGAGAAGAAGTCTGGAATATAAATGTCTAAAAATGTTTACGCATTTGGATTCCGTGAGGGGTATGGTGCGTCCATGTGAGATTTTATTTTTTGACACAAGTTAGTGGAGTATGAGACTTAGTAAGAAAAAACAAAAACAAAAACAAACAAAAAATTTCCGCTAACTTGTGCCAAAAAAAATGTCTGAATGGAGCCTTACCAAGGGGGGGGGGGGGGGGGGTGATCAATGACAGGGGGGTGATCAATGACAGGGGGGTGATCACCCATATAGACTCCCTGATCACCCCCCTGTCACTGATCACCCCCCCTGTAAGGCTCCATTCAGACATCCGCATGATTTTTTACGGATCCATGGATACATGTATCGGATCCACAAAACGCATGCGGACGTCTGAATGGAGCCTTACAGGGGGGTTATCAATGACAGGGGGTGATCAGGGTAATCACCCCCCTGTCACTGATCACCCCCCCTGTAAGGCTCCATTCAGACATCCGCATGATTTTTTACGGATCCATGGATACATGTATCGGATCCACAGAACGCATGCGGACGTCTGAATGGAGCCTTACAGGGGGGTTATCAATGACAGGGGGTGATCAGGGTAATCAGGGTGATCACCCCCCTGTCACTGATCACCCCCCCTGTAAGGCTCCATTCAGACATCCGCATGATTTTTTACGGATCCATGGATACATGTATCGGATCCACAAAACGCATGCGGACGTCTGAATGGAGCCTTACAGGGGGGTTATCAATGACAGGGGGTGATCAGGGTAATCACCCCCCTGTCACTGATCACCCCCCCTGTAAGGCTTCATTGAGACATCCGCATGATTTTTTACGGATCCATGGATACATGGATCGGATCCACAAAACGCATGCGGACGTCTGAATGGAGCCTTACAGGGGGGTTATCAATGACAGGGGGTGATCAGGGTAATCACCCCCCTGTCACTGATCACCCCCCCTGTAAGGCTCCATTCAGACATCCGCATGATTTTTTACGGATCCATGGATACATGGATCGGATCCACAAAACGCATGCGGACGTCTGAATGGAGCCTTACAGGGGGGTTATCAATGACAGGGGGTGATCAGGGTAATCACCCCCCTGTCACTGATCACCCCCCCTGTAAGGCTCCATTCAGACATCCGCATGATTTTTTACGGATCCATGGATACATGGATCGGATCCACAAAACGCATGCGGACGTCTGAATGGAGCCTTACAGGGGGGTTATCAATGACAGGGGTGATCAGGGTGATCACCCCCCTGTCACTGATCACCCCCCCTGTAAGGCTCCAATCAGACATGCGCATGATTTTTTACGGATCCATGGATACATGGATCGGATCCACAAAACGCATGCGGACGTCTGAATGGAGCCTTACAGGGGAGTGATCAATGACAGGGGGTGATCAGGGAGTGTATATGGGTGATCACCCGCCTGTCATTGATCACCCCCCTGTAAGGCTCCATTCAGACGTCCGTATGCTTTTTGCGGATCCGATCCATGTATCCGTGGATCCGTAAAAATCATACGGACGTCTGAACGGAGCCTGACAGGGGGGTGATCAATGACAGGGCGGTGATCAATGACAGGGGGGTGATCAGGGAGTTTATATGGGGTGATCATGGGTGATCAGGGGTTTATAAGGGGTTAATAAGTGACGGGGGGGGGGTGTAGTGTGGTGTTTGGTGCGACTGTACTGACCTACCTGAGTCCTCTGGTGGTCGATCCTAACAAAAGGGACCACCAGAGGACCAGGTAGGAGGTATATTAGACGCTGTTATGAAAACAGCGTCTAATATACCTGTTAGGGGTTAAAAAATTCGGATCTCCAGCTCGCTGGCAGGCTGGAGATCCACTCGCTTACCTTCCGTTCCTGTGAGCGCGCGCGCCTGTGTGCGCGCGTTCACAGGAAATCTCGCGTCTCGCGAGATGACGCCTATTGGCGTTAGTGTGACCTGGGAGCGCCGCAGCATTGACGCCTTTCGGCGTTAGTGTGACGGGAGGAGGTTAAGTAACTTGCCATGCAGTTCTATAGTGTAATGGTTAATATTCTTGGCTGTAATGTAGAAGTTGTGAGTTTGAATCCTGACAGAAACTTTTCAGAAATAGAGGCTAAATTAGATTTAAATACACTGGGTGCCCCCAAGCACTGACTCCATATATAGACATGGCTACATATGGAGTCAGAGCAGGGACTCCTAAGCCGAACTAGAGTCCCGACTCCCTCCCCTCTTCAGAGCAGGGGGTGCCTGGTTTAATGCTTAGGTTTTGCCATTGACTTCCATTGTGCTTGGGTGTTCTGTAGAGCACTTTGTTGCTCAACCAACACTAGTAGATATCAATGTGGAATCAGCTGACAATGGTGTAAAAGGAGTGCGCTCTTTCACGCTATAGTAGGATCTTGAGCCTCTGCATAGTTCTTTATACCTGGCGCTAACATTGACCTGTAAGGCTGAGTTCACACTTGAGTTATTTGGTCAGTTTTGGTGCCATAACTGCCCAAATAAGTGAAGTGTGCAGTGATTCTAAAAGCAAAACCTGTCATCTGCGTGTCATACTGACTCACAGTATTATTTCAGTGCCACAGCAGACTCCCTATGCATATTTCTGCAAGGCACAGTGTTCGACACCACTATACAGGCTCTCTGCAACCTCAAATAAATGTTATTTATCACTGTAATGCCAGTAACCAACATGGCTACAGCATTACAGTGAATGGCAGTACTTACATTTATTGGCTGCGTGCGGGAAGGAGACTTGAGCATAGTGATGCTCGAGACGAATTAGTGTTCGGCTGAGCATGCTCGCCCAACACTAATGTCCATCCCTTTCCACAAATACACTAAAGAAACTGCTGCTGAAAATTGACTTTGGAAAAAATGCAGTATCGGCGCTTCTAACAGATTTGGGCCTGATGTCTTATGTGCAGATCCTGAAAAAAGCTTTCTCTATTGTAAATCACAAGTTGTCAACATATAATGAGATTATTCAGAGTAGTAGTTTCAAATACTATCCTCTGTATTGTAAGATCCACGTTGCACACTAATATTAGTTTACATATAGTTTAAAAAAACTGTCTGGAGATGCTCTGAAATAGATTTCGGATTAGTATTTCACGTATTTTCATTCAGAGATTTAAAATGTTACCCTCTGTATTGTGAGACACACGTTGCACACCTGCATTGCTATACAGTATTTCACCAATCAAAAAAACCTTGAACTGTCTGGAAATACCTTGATATGGATTTCGGGCTACTATTTTACATTTTCACTCAGAGATTTCAAATGCTATCCTCTGTATTCTAAAACAGTGTCTCTGCACTATGGCGGTAGGCGCTTTCTTGTATATTCTAATGTGGCCATCAAAGGCAATCAATAGTGGTCAGTAATGGAAGCAGGTTCTGCAGTTGCTACTAATGATAATGTTTTTCCCCCCTTTTTTCGTTAGCGTATTTAATTAGTATATCCGAAGAAGCTGTAGATTGTGATTTCTCTATGTCATCCAGAATGCAGTATGCTGCTTCTACTGCCACTAAGTATTGTTCATCTGTGAAATGTAAATTGATTTGTGAGCAAAGTTTAACTTCAACTTGTTATTAAACAGGCAGGCGATTAAACATTCATTTACTTTAGCACATTCACCAAGTGCCAAGGAGCAGTCGGCTAGCATAATTAACATGTTGCTTATTGTTCTCCTTGTGACAGCATCAGGAGATCATATTGTCACTTCCATGGTGAATGCTTGAGAAGTTCAGGCGAATGTAACCATAAAGAATTATGCACTTATATGTCTGTTCTCTATTGACTAGTCCATATTTAAAGGCCATCTTCACAACCTGTTTTGTTTCATTGTCCCAGCACATCTTAACTGTAAAATTAAGCAAAGTTTCAGTAGGCCTTGATAAAAAAATGAATAAAGAAATTGTTTAATGGGTATAGATAGATAAAAATGTATAATGTAATAAAAATGTAAATGGGAAAGGTAAAAAGAAAGGTAAAAAAAAAGAAGGTGAAGGGAATGGATAAGTCAATGGATCTCTGATAGTTATGAAAAATAGTCCGATGTCCGATGGTTGCAATAAAGATGGCTGTAATAAAAGTTCCTCAAATATGGAAAAATGTGATGGTATATATGAAAAATATATATAAAGGATGGTAAGGAAAAAATTACCACAAGTATAAGCATTACAGCGTCATCCATATTGGCCAAAGACTGCTTACCTATTGCTACTTATATCAACCATCACCTACCCCCATTTTTTCCTTACCATCCTTTATATATATTTTTCATATATACTACCACATTTTTTTAGGACTATACTCACCATCCATTTTTCCATATTTGAGGAACTTTTATTACAGCCATATTTACTGCAATTACCTTTATTGTACCCGTGGAACTACAAGACATCGGACTATTTTAGATCACTATCAGAGATCCATTGACTTATCCATTCCTTTCACCTTCTTTTTACCTTTCCCATTTATATTTTTTTATTATATTATACATTTTTTATCATATTTTTATTACATTATACATTTTTATCTATCTATACCCATTAAACAATTATTATTTTTTTATATATATTTAGCAACCTCCAGATATTAGTGTGCCAATTGTATTTCTTTATTCAGTTTCTCCATTTGACTGAGGGTGTCAGTCCAAGATTAGAGCACCTAACTCCACAGATTGAGTCAGGTGAGCTACCATTCCTTCTAGTGTATACTTGATTCAGGTGTGAATGGGGAACAGGTGTGTTAAATTTGGTGTTATTGCTCTTACACGCTCTCATACTGGTCACTGGACGTTCAACATGGTACCTCATGGCAAAGGACTCTCTTAGGAGCTGAAAAAAAAGAATTGTTGCTCCATATACAGATGGCCCAGGCTATAAGAAGATTGCCAACACCCTGAAACTGAGCTGCAGCACAGTTTTCAAGACCATACAGCAGTTTATAAACACAGGTTCCACTCAGAACAGGCCTCACCATGGTCGACCAAAGAAGTGTAATGCATGTGCTCAGCGTCCTATCCAGAGATTGTCTTTTCAAAATAGACTTATGAGTGCTGCCAGCATTGCTGCAAAGGCTAAAGGCGTGGGGGTTCAGCCTGTCAGTGCTCAAACCATACGCCGCACACTATATCAAATTGGTCTGCATGGCTGTCATCCTAGAAGGAAGCCTCTTCTAAAGATGGTGCACAAGAAAACCTGCAAACAATTTGCTCAAGACAAGCAGACTAAAGACTATACTGGATCCATGTCATTGGGTCTGATAAGACCAAAATAAATGTATTTGGTTCTGATGGTGTCAAGTGTGTGTGGCGGCAACCAGGTGAGGAGTACAAAGACAAGTATGTCTTGCCTACAGTCAAGCATGGTGATGGGATTGTCATGGTTTGGGGCTGCATAAATGCTGTGGGGAGCTACAGTTCATTGAGGGAACCATGAATGCCAATATGTACTGTGACATACTGAAGCAGTTCATGATCCCCTCCCTTCAGAAACTAGGCTGCAGGGCAGTATTCCAACATGATATTGACCCCAGATACAACTCTAAAAAGACCACTGCCTTGCTAAAGAAACTTAGGTTAAAGGTGCTGCACTGGCCAAGCATGTCTCCAACTTGCTAAAACTTATTGAGCATCTGTTTGGCATCCTTAAATGGAAGGTAGAGGAGAGCAAGGTCTCTAACATCCACCATCTCCGTGATGTCGTCATGGGGTAGGTGTTCCGCAGTCTGGTGATTTTTTTAAGGAAAGATAAAAGAATTGTCATTTGCAACCTGTGCTGTACCAACATGAACAGTGGTGTGAACACTAGCAACCTCACCACCACCAGCATAATCCTCCACATGGCATCAAAGCACCATAATAGGTGAGCCGAATGCCTGGGTCCACAATCTGTGTCTGTGGGTCACACCACTGCCTCCTCTTCCCCTGTGGTACGTGCTGGCCAATATCCTGTCCAAGATGGAGGCCTGGATGCCTCCCACCATGCCCCTGAACCTTCGCAAGCACCAGCAGCTAGCACATCCACTTCTGTGTCCCAGGACAGCGCACAGATGTCTATACCCCAGGCCTTTGAACGAAAGCGCAAAAACATAGTTCATGCTTGTAACGGAAAAATGATATATGGGAAGCAGGCTGCAGCGACCCCCATCTGTTATTAGCATCACCTCACATTAGAGTTGGTAGCATCACTTGGACATCCTACACCTGGAGTTTTTTGGTTACGGTATTGCGGACCTATACGAACTCATCTATCCCAAACAAGAGATTCAGAGCTCCAACGACCAGTCTCCTGTCGTACCCTTAATACCAGGAGTATCCAGTGACTTTCTATAGTTATACTATTTTATATTTATTTTATATCCATTTTATATGTATTTTATTATCATTTTTATGGTGCCACTATATGTGTGATTTAATGTTTTTAGAATATTATATTGTTTTGATGAAGTGAATATATACTCCATTTCATCTATGTTATTTGATTAAATCCACTACTGCTTATACTGTTTGTCCATCTGGTACCAGGTAGTTGAGTGCCCCCTACCATTGTATACATATCTTTTGCTTTCTCTGCAACCAGGGGTAGGCCGCAAGGGTTGTGCAACGCATCCAGTTGATGCGAGAGGTTAGAGCCACTGTAACATTTTAATTTTCAGGATTACTATGATACTGACAATGACAAACATTTGTAATGCGCTTTTCTCACAGGGACTCAAAGCGCAGAAGATAGTTGTGAGACTGGGATGGCTCCCTGGGAAGTCAGTGGCTGCCTTATAGGCATTCTACCCCAAAACAAAAGTGTCAATTTTGTAGGAAGTCAATTTGCCTATTTGTTTATTTTTTTGTTTAATATTCCGGAGGAAAACAGAGAACCCGGAGGAAACCCACGCAAGTACGGGATTAACATAAAAACTCAATGTAGATGTTGTCCCTGATCAGATTCGAACTCAGGAACCCAGAGGTACATCTAATTACTAGGAGCAACATCATATCCATATAGTAACATATCAGAAATATTGCATTAACAATTTAGTGAATTTTTTCCTGTATTAAAAATACTAAAATTCAAGAATAAAAATTCAAAGCCACAGGTATGAGCCAGACCTTATGAAATGCCAGTGAAGTGTGAAATTAAAAACATTTTTAATATCCCGAGCCTGTAGCTTTTATCTTCTATTCTGCTTTCTACAATCAAATGCATTAACATCTGTTATCAAAACCTAATATTTGCTATGAGGCCAGAAAATACTTTAGATTTAATGTAGAAGAAAGGCCAAATGGATTTAACAAGAATGATAAAAAGTCATATACACAAGGGGAAGATAACCTTGGCAAGCATTTCAACAACTCACACTGAAAAGGGCCAGGAATTCAAAGGGAACAGGTCAACACGATCTTCTGTTTGCAAATATATTTTTATCTTTTCAGTTTTTGTTTAGGTGAAGGACAATCCTGAGTATGTATCAAGCTTCAGTAATGGGAAATAAATGCATACAGCACCAATTTATGTACAAGTTCCAAGACCACCAAAATATATTGATTTTAAGATGAATAGATCAGCCCTCGCTGATGGTGCCAAATCATGCCACTGCCGCTGTCTGCCTGTCTACCATCATATTCTATACCATATAGCTGCTGTTGCTGCCATCATGCCACTGCTGCTGTCTGCCTAACTACCTTCATGTTCCATACCGTATAGCTGCTCCAGCCGCTGCCGCTGCTGTTCGCTGCTGCTAATCCCCTAGTGTCACTTTCATTACCCCTATTTCCAGTAACATTACTTCTACACAGTCACTATTACTACCCCTAAACAGCTGCGCACACATCTACTGCCTTGTCTGTTCCGTGCTATGCTGCTACTGATAATATTATAGCCACGTGCCACTATTACCCTACCCTTTCCACATTCACACTGTACTACTATTACTCCCAAGGAAAAAAAATTCAAGGCTCCTTCAGAACAAGACAATTCAATAATCCGCAGCACTCGCCGGTGAATAATGAAAATAGTGGTGATTTATTCACTCAAGCAGCCAGTATACAGCGACGTTTCGACCTCAGTTGGTCTTTATCAAGCAGTGAGTGACCATATCCCAGTGTGCCTTAAATAGTGTGTATGGGTGGATACAATAATGGATGTATATAGTTCCGCCCCCCTGTGGGAGTATACTTCCATTTACACAAAACATGATTCAATTAACTGAACATTCAACAAATACTTAATTATCATCAAAATAATTAATCAGCATATAAAGTGATGAAGTGGACATATTCCCCTATATATTACCTGTGTATGAGGATCTCCACGCTATCCCTGCACTCCACGCTAGTCCCGGTAACATGCCAGACACTGGCGTCCCCTCCTTCACAATACGCATGCTCAAGGACCTGCCACAGCACCTAGGCAACGGAGGCGTTCCCCAGCATCGGCCAATAAGAAAAAAGGCTGTTGATGACGTCACTAGTTGCCGATTCCCAGAGCAAATAAGAATATTCCTCTGCTAGGTGACTGGAGCCAATAGGAAAAATGGGTTTATCGTGACCTCAGCTGTTGCTGTGTGGAGGGGAGATTACTCCTCCCCTCAACACAGACTCAATGCAGGACAGCTAGCTCCGGTCGTCAGGGAGACAGGGACGCTCCATAATGAAAAACGGAGCACTCCATGTCATCTGGCACACCAGGGCCAGTCGGACCTGCAGCCATTTATTAGTAGGGGGAGTCAGTCAACCTGCCAGGAGGTTTTTATGGACCATCCATCCATCCATCTCCAGCCGTAAATACATCATATCGAGCACATTACCTCCAGGGTGACAATCGGCAACCGCCACTTGCACACCCCCTTGAGGCAACTGTGTTCACATCCATTCCACCCCAGGAAACTGGTCACCGCTCCCGTCCCTACCACGGGACTGGGCGTGTGTCCAATTATTTTGGGGATGTGGATACACAAGCATGACCCCCGTGGACCATAACAGTCACCCGCAGGGTCGAGAGTGCACCCACTCATGCATCAGCTAGAGACCACCCAGGAGACAACATGGTCCCCCCAGGGATACAACCAGCGACAGCCGGCTGAACACCCAGTCGGGGTTCCCATGTTCCCATGTATTCAGCCCCAAGAAACAGATCACACCTCCATATTCAAATTATATGGAGTGGCGTATGTCACGTTATTTAGGGGGATTGTGGACACAAAAAATGCCCCACAGCTGCTCATAACAACCAGCCGTAGGAACAGGATTGTGTCCACACATGCAGGCAGTCCAAACACACCTCTCCAGACAGGAGTAGCCAGACCCATCCCCAATTCGTTCAAAGCTGGGCATAACATCCCACAGTCTTCCAAATTGGTATCCAGATTCCCCTTTACCTTCGACTAGTAGCTGTAGAGAGGTACCACGAGTTCAACAGTCGGGGATAGACCAGGATAAGCGTAGAGCGCAGAGGAACACATAGGGACCCACCATCCACAGGCTGGAAAAGGAGAAAAAAAAATGGATGTGTAAATGTGTTCATATCACCATGGTCTATTAAAACCTAACACAACATACATGTTGGGCACAAAACTTAAGATACAGTATTAAAAAAGCTCCTATACACGGAATAAAGAGGGTATGAAACGAGGATCACAAAATCAGGCAAAAACCCCCAAATTAAAGTCCCTATTAAGACCCCTGGGCTCCAGGGTGTCTAGTCTATGAATCCATTTTAGCTCTAGACGTTTCAACAAGGTCTCTCGATCCCCTCCTCGTCGGGGCTGTCTAATCCCATCAATAATTTGGAACCTCAGCTGTGAGACGTTATGTCCAGCCTTGAAAAAATGTTCCGGGACAGGGAGGTCCAAAGCAGGTTTACGAATTTTAGACTTATGTTGTGTCAGTCTTTTTTTACATTCTTGGGTCGTCTCGCCCACATATAAAAGTCCACATGGGCACCAAAGTATATAAATCACAAAAGAAGAGTTACATGTAAAAAATTGTCTGATACTGTACCTCCTGCCTGTCCTGGGATGTACGAAGGAGTTCCCTTTCACCATGCTGTTACAATGACAGCATCCGAGACACGGAAAACATCCAGTTTTTTTACTGGCTTGTAATTTGAGAGGGGTTTGATCAGCATGGACTAACCTGTCCTTAAGGTTCGGACCTCTTCTATATGAGAACAATGGCGGGTTCTGAAACTCTGGAATTCCCGGAAAGGCCTGTGTCAAAAGACCCCAGTTTTTCGTGATCACTGCTGCTACTCTACTGCTCAAGCATGTATATCTTGATACAAAGGGAATTCTGCTCGATGTTTTTTTTGTTAGATTTACTATGTAACATCGCTTGTCTCTGTGTATCAAGAACCCTATCTTTATGCCTATCCACTAGTGGTGCAGGGTAACCCCTATCTATGAATTTCATTTTCATTTCCTCTAGTCTGGTCAGTGATACTTCTTCTTCGCTGACAATTCTTTTAACTCGTAAGAGCTGACTATATGGAAGTGACTTGACCATACCTCGTGGATGTGCACTATCGTACTGTAAGATGTTGTTCTTGTCCGTTGTCTTGATATGTATATCAGTAATTAACGAGCTGCCCTGTATATACACTGATGTGTCCAAAAACTGTAGCTTTTCAGTGGAACTCACTCTAGTGAATTTTAGATTCTGATGTATGTTGTTCAAGTATTCATTAAACCCCTGCAGATCGGTCTCCGTTCCGGTCCACACAAAGAAAATGTCATCAATGTATCTCATCCAGCCCCTTACCTGATTGAAGAAGCTGGATGGATACACGGACATTTCTTCAAAATGTGTCATATAGATGTTCGCGTACGATGGGGCCACATTGGACCCCATCGCAGTTCCCCGACTTTGTATATAAAACTCGTCCCTAAACAGGAAGTAGTTACAGGTCAGCACGATTTCGAGCAATGATAGAATGAACTCTGCCTTCCTCGGTGTATATTGAGAGTTTTGAAGGCTATGTTTCACTGCCTCCAAGCCCTTGTCATGGTCTATACTTGTATATAGGCTGACGACGTCAAACGATACAAGCTGATCTCCTTCAGTAAATGTCAGCGTTTCCAACTTACAGAGGAAATGGGTAGTATCCCTAACATAGGATTTAGCCCTCATTGCAAATTCCTTTAAGATGTGATCTAAGAAGATGGCTATTGGGGAAAGCAACGAATTCACACCCGATACTATTGGACGTCCGGGCGGATTGTCTCTATTTTTGTGAATTTTTGGTAGAGTGTATAACACCGGTGTAATGGGATGTATAGCAATAAGATATTTATGAAGTGAATCATCAATGGTCCCCTCGGCATATGCGTCGTCAACCAGGAGCCTAATTCTCCGTGCGATTTCGAATTTTGGATCCTGGCTGACAAGGCGATATACCGAGGTATCATCAAGTTGACGCCTGATTTCCTGCTCATACTTAATAGTGTCCATAATCACTATTGCTCCCCCTTTATCAGCGGGTTTAACAGTGACATCCTTCCTGTTGCTCAGTTCCACTAGTGTAGCATTCTCGGACCTGGTGAGGTTGGATTTAAATCTCAATTGTGGGGATTGTTCCCTCAGCTTTAACATGTCTTTCTGCACTAATGTGATGTAGGCTTCAATTACCTTGTTGTTAGGGAGGGGTGAAAAATTGCTTTTAGTCGGGATTTTGTAATCTCGTAGGGACAAAGTACCACTCCCTACATCTTCAGACCCTCCTGCAGCATCATTTATTGTTTTTTCAGAGAAGAAGCCTTTTAGCCTCAGACGCCTGAAAAAAGCATACATGTCAACCTCATAGTCAAACCAGTCCACCTGTGTGGTAGGGCAATAGGACAGTCCCCTGTCAAGTATAGCAAGTTCAGAATCAGTGAATGTGGATGAAGAAATATTTACCACTAATGATTCGGTCTTTGTTTGTTCAGAGGGGTTTCTCTGGACTTGCTGATCTGTTCCATTCGACCCGGACCTATTGGTGGTCTCCTTGATCTGGTGATGATTGTTTTTCCTCCACCGTTTGTGTTTGGACCCTCCTCTTCTTTGTTGCCTAGTTTTTCTTGGGGTCTCGCCCCTCCATCCTCTAAAAAAAGGGCATCATCGCTAGGTTCCTCTGACGATTCCGTAGTAGTTGCATTCTTATCGGTCTTCTCGCTGTACTGTCTACGTTTAGACTTTGGTTTTCCTCTTTTTGGTTGATTTCCTTGTCGTCCCGTTATTTGTTTTTTGTATATATCCCCTTTTAGATAGTCATCCAGGTCCCTGTGCCATTTCTGCCTTTTGGTGATTTCAATATTCTGTCGATATTTCTGTAAGTCGCCGTCAATCTTGGTTTTTACTGTTGCTGCTTCTAATGCGGGTAACAAAGTATCCAGTTGAGCCTCCAACGTGTCAACCCGCTTGCGATTATTTTCTATTTCAATCTGCAGAAACTCCATGTTCAGCAACATAACGTCCATAGAGTAGCGATTTGAAATCCTCTCCAGCTTTGCACAGAAGTCCTGATTATTGGGTAACAGGATGGGTCTAAGGTGGGATCTGAGACCCCTGGGAATACGTTCTGCTCTATAATATTCACGTAGAGTTGAAAGATGGAGTTCATGTGAAATACCTGACTTTTTTTCTTGTTCCAGTTTGCGTTTGACCAAATCCACAGTTGGTTTATTTAAAAAGGATTCTTCCTCTGAGGTGTGTCCCAGTATCCGGACTACCTCCTCATCCGTGTATATGGAGCTTCCAGCTGCCGCCATTTTGATGATATAAACATACAATAAACCTTCTCTAAAAATAAAAGAAGTCCATTCTTTAGTGTGCACGCCAACAAAAAAAAAGCCACAATGTAGAAAATTCAGGGGTTGGCAGCACTACTCATCCCACTCATTTGGGTACTGACCAGGAAATGGCTTACAAGCCAAATGGTGCGCGCAGATAGGGATCCTGGCTGGGGGTCCCAACTCATCCAGACAATTCAATAATCCGCAGCACTCGCCGGTGAATAATGAAAATAGTGGTGATTTATTCACTCAAGCAGCCAGTATACAGCGACGTTTCGACCTCAGTTGGTCTTTATCAAGCAGTGAGTGACCATATCCCAGTGTGCCTTAAATAGTGTGTATGGGTGGATACAATAATGGATGTATATAGTTCCGCCCCCCTGTGGGAGTATACTTCCATTTACACAAAACATGATTCAATTAACTGAACATTCAACAAATACTTAATTATCATCAAAATAATTAAACAGCATATAAAGTGATGAAGTGGACATATTCCCCTATATATTACCTGTGTATGAGGATCTCCACGCTATCCCTGCACTCCACGCTAGTCCCGGTAACATGCCAGACACTGGCGTCCCCTCCTTCACAATACGCATGCTCAAGGACCTGCCACAGCACCTAGACAACGGAGGCGTTCCCCAGCGTCGGCCAATAGGAAAAAAGGCTGTTGATGACGTCACTAGTTGCCGATTCCCAGAGCAAATAAGAATATTCCTCTGCTAGGTGACTGGAGCCAATAGGAAAAATGGGTTTATCGTGACCTCAGCTGTTGCTGTGTGGAGGGGAGATTACTCCTCCCCTCAACACAGACTCAATGCAGGGCAGCTAGCTCCGGTCGTCAGGGAGACAGGGACGCTCCATAATAAAAAACGGAGCACTCGATGTCACCACTGAATAAATCACCACTATTTTCATTATTCACCGGCGAGTGCTGCGGATTATTGAATTGTCTGGATGAGTTGGGACCCCCAGCCAGGATCCCTATCTGCGCGCACCATTTGGCTTGTAAGCCATTTCCTGGTCAGTACCCAAATGAGTGGGATGAGTAGTGCTGCCAACCCCTGAATTTTCTACATTGTGGCTTTTTTTGTTGGCGTGCACACTAAAGAATGGACTTCTTTTATTTTTAGAGAAGGTTTATTGTATGTTTATATCATCAAAATGGCGGCAGCTGGAAGCTCCATATACATGGATGAGGAGGTAGTCCGGATACTGGGACACACCTCAGAGGAAGAATCCTTTTTAAATAAACCAACTGTGGATTTGGTCAAACGCAAACTGGAACAAGAAAAAAAGTCAGGTATTTCACATGAACTCCATCTTTCAACTCTACGTGAATATTATAGAGCAGAACGTATTCCCAGGGGTCTCAGATCCCACCTTAGACCCATCCTGTTACCCAATAATCAGGACTTCTGTGCAAAGCTGGAGAGGATTTCAAATCGCTACTCTATGGACGTTATGTTGCTGAACATGGAGTTTCTGCAGATTGAAATAGAAAATAATCGCAAGCGGGTTGACACGTTGGAGGCTCAACTGGATACTTTGTTACCCGCATTAGAAGCAGCAACAGTAAAAACCAAGATTGACGGCGACTTACAGAAATATCGACAGAATATTGAAATCACCAAAAGGCAGAAATGGCACAGGGACCTGGATGACTATCTAAAAGGGGATATATACAAAAAACAAATAACGGGACGACAAGGAAATCAACCAAAAAGAGGAAAACCAAAGTCTAAACGTAGACAGTACAGCGAGAAGACCGATAAGAATGCAACTACTACGGAATCGTCAGAGGAACCTAGCGATGATGCCCTTTTTTTAGAGGATGGAGGGGCGAGACCCCAAGAAAAACTAGGCAACAAAGAAGAGGAGGGTCCAAACACAAACGGTGGAGGAAAAACAATCATCACCAGATCAAGGAGACCACCAATAGGTCCGGGTCGAATGGAACAGATCAGCAAGTCCAGAGAAACCCCTCTGAACAAACAAAGACCGAATCATTAGTGGTAAATATTTCTTCATCCACATTCACTGATTCTGAACTTGCTATACTTGACAGGGGACTGTCCTATTGCCCTACCACACAGGTGGACTGGTTTGACTATGAGGTTGACATGTATGCTTTTTTCAGGCGTCTGAGGCTAAAAGGCTTCATCTCTGAAAAAACAATAAATGATGCTGTAGGAGGGTCTGAAGATGTAGGGAGTGGTACTTTGTCCCTACGAGATTACAAAATCCCGACTAAAAGCAATTTTTCACCCCCCCCTAACAACAAGGTAATTGAAGCCTACATCACATTAGTGCAGAAAGACATGTTAAAGCTGAGGGAACAATCCCCACAATTGAGATTTAAATCCAACCTCACCAGGTCCGAGAATGCTACACTAGTGGAACTGAGCAACAGGAAGGATGTCACTGTTAAACCCGCTGATAAAGGGGGAGCAATAGTGATTATGGACACTATTAAGTATAAGCAGGAGGGATGGCCACTAGAATTGTAACTTGGAATGTTAGAGGGCTCGGGGAAAGAGTCAAAAGGCAAGCTATTATGGATGCATTAAAAAGATACCTTCCAGCAATTATCTGCATAGTAGAAACTCACCTTACTAAAGAAACTGTGTCCCGTTTGACAACGGGATGGTATTCTCAATCTTACCATTCCACCTTTAGCAGTTCCTCTAGGGGCGTTTCAGTTCTGATTCATAATTCTGTAGATTTTATTCTTATAGAATCCTACATAGATGATCAGGGCAGATTCATCTTTCTGTACGGTAAGCTGTATGGGCATAGTTATATTCTTGCCTTTTTCTATATACCTCCGCCTTTTTCAATGTACCCATTGACTCAGCTGATGCTTTTCTCTGAAAGGAGGCCAGAATGCCGGTTAGTCCTGATGAGGGACTTTAATGCGGTTATGGACCCCAACAGAGATAGATTTACATTAGACGTAGATCGAGGGAGGAATTCATGTAATTCACCGCTGCCACAGTTTTGCTCGGAGGTTGGAGTGGTGGATATATGGGAACATCTTGGCGGAGGAAAGAGAGTATACTCTTGTGTTAGCCGGGGTGGTAGAGCAATGTCTAGGATTGATTTAGCATTTACTAATGAGAGCAACTTGCGTAATATCCGGAAGATACGATATGGGGTAAGAACAGTTTCGGACCACTCGCCCGTACTGGTTGAGGTTTGCATAGGGGAGAACAAGGATAGCAGGGGGTTAGGATTTAAGCTAAATCCATACTGGCTTACTATTATGGATAACCCTGAGCCTATTAAACTATTGATATCCTCCTTTTGGGAGGTGAACTTCCCCTCTGCTGACATCAATATAGTATGGGACGCCCTGAAAGCATATTTGAGGGGGGTGTTTATAAGTGAGATTGCTGCAGCAAAGAGAACATTTAAGAAAAAAGAGGAGGAACTGGTCAAAGCTGCTGCAGACACAACTGCACGATTTACCAGCCAACCTTCCGAGTATAACAGGGAAGAGATGCAGAAGGCCAGTTGTTTTTTGGAGAAATATATAATAGAGAAAGCAAACCATAGAGTCTTCTTTAAGGGCCTAAAATATTTTTCGGAGTCCGGACGCCCTGGTAAGCTTTTAGCCAGGATAATTACACAACAAGATAAGAAAAATCAATCTATTGTCTCGATTCGCAACACAGAGGGGGAAATTACAACAGACCCAGAAGGAATTAGGGATGCTTTTTTAAAATATTTCTCCCACATATATAGTTCCTCTCTCGGCTTGTCATCCGATCTGGCGGCGCAGTTCTTGGAGAGGATTCCACTTTCTACTTTAAGTGAAGCCCAAATAGAGTATCTGGAAGAGGAGTTGTCTCTTTCGGAGCTCCAGGAGGCCTTGGGGTCCATCTCGGGGAACTCGTCGCCAGGGATGGATGGCCTTCCATACGAGGTTTACCGTAAGTACAGTGATGTGATTCTTCCCCAGCTACTAGAGGTTTTTTCCCAAGCAACACAGGGAGGGGGTCTACCTTGTTCTATGATGGAAGCTCTTATTGTTTTAATTCCCAAAAAGGATAAAGACCCGATAGAAATGAGTTCCTATAGACCAATTTCTTTACTAAATACTGATGCTAAGCTACTATCAAAAGTTTTGGCTAGGAGGCTTTCGCGGGTTATATCCACCATTATCCACCCAGATCAAAATGGCTTTATGCCAAAGAGAGGCACCCATCATAATTTGCATAGGTTATTTATGAATATTCAGTCCCCGGGGTGCGGCTCCCGCTCCATCCTGTCGTTGGATGCTACAAAAGCCTTCGACAGGGTGGAGTGGATTTTTCTCTGGGAGGTGATGAAAAAAATGGGTTTTGGTCCGAGATTTATGTCGATGGTGCAGTTATTATATGGCTCTCCAGTTGCCAGGATTAGGATTAATGACAAGATCACTGAGAGTTTTTCCCTAGGAAGAGGCACTCGCCAAGGATGCCCTCTTTCCCCCCTCTTGTTTAATATTTATATTGAACCCTTAGCAGTTAGTATTAGGCAAGACTCGCAGGTGTCTGGCTTCGGTGTAATGGGGAAGCATGATCGTGTATCCCTCTATGCAGACGATATCTTGGTTTTTGTCCATCAAACAGAAACCACTCTTCCTCGAATAATGGATTTGGTGGGCTCTTTTTCTGCTCCGTCTGGTTTGCAGATTAACTGGGAGAAGACTGTTCTCCTCCCTATAGATGAGTTGCGAGGCGACTGGGACAATCAGCTAACAATCTCTGATTCAATAAAATACCTGGGGATTTCAGTTTCTGTCAAACCTCAAGAATACCTTCAACTCAATTTGATTCCCCTGTTGAAAAAGCTGAGGGCCAAAATTAAGATATGGCAAAAAATCTTGCCCGCAAGAGCGGATAGAATCTCTCTAATAAAAATGGTAGTGCTGCCCCAGGTTCTTTATGTCCTTCGCAACTCGCCTGTATGGATCACGGACAAGTATTTTAGATTGATAGAGCGGATGCTGAACGATCTATTATGGGGGAGGAAGCGCGTGAGACTGAAGGCACTCTATTTTTCCATGCCCTATAATCAGGGAGGTCTTAACCTCCCTTATTTTAAGGGCTATTTCGTGGCCTCTCAACTTTGTTTTTTTAATGATTGGGAAAGTAGCCATTTCTGCAACAGAGCGGTGAAAGACTCAGGTTTTTCAGATTTTTTTACTGTACTGGAGTCTGATTATTTATCAAATCCACAGATTGGGTATACACTCTTTTGCAGAATGGCTATAAAGACGTGGCTGGTTATAAGGAGCTGGTGTGGAGTCAAGGCATCACTTATCTGTACTCCATTGTGGCACAACTCAAAGCTCTTGGAGTTAGGGGATTTGGGTTGTTGCCAGTATTGGAGGACTAAGAATGTTCAATACTTATATCAGGTGGTCAGCGGCGGACAAATCCTGTCCCCGACGGAGCTAAGGCAAAGAACAAACCTGGGCGAGGTGGCTTGGTATGCATACTTTCAATTGAGGTCAGCACTTTCTAGTACTTTGAATAGTCACCTTCTTTCTATAGATACTCCCCAATTTTTACATGATTTACTCTGTAAAAAAGTTGTCACAAGAATTAAGATATCACACTGTTATAGACACTTAATGAAAGGATTTTTTTTGGGTGTTCTTTCTCCAGGACAAAGATCCTGGTCTTCTGTACTTCTAGAGATGGGTTCTCCAGATTGGGAGAATATAGGGGAAAGCTTAAAATTTGTTTCACACAACTTTAATCACACTGTTGTACAATTTAATATTTTGCACAAAATATATGTGACACCGCTGTGGTTATATAGGAGAGGACTTAGAGCCTCCTCTGACTGCCCACGCTGTGGCGATTCCGAGGCGGATCATTTACATCTGTTTTGGGACTGCCCAATGGTGAGCAGCTATTGGAGATCGGTCCAAATTAACTTGGCTCGTAAACTTAATATTGCTATTCCTCTGTCCCCCAAGATATGGGTCCTGGGAGATTTATCAGAGGTCAATTACCAGCCTATAAAACGCCAACTATTGATTAAAGTAATGTTTTTGGCTAGGCTTCTCATTTCCAGATTATGGTTTTCCTCTTCTGCTCCAGACTGCAACCATTGGTTAAGCTTGGTTGAGAAAGTGAAAAGTTATGAGAGGATTTTGTATAAACAAAGAGGATCCTATCTAAAGTGGGGCAAACTGTGGGCAGACTGGGACAAGCTTAAATAATTAATCTGGGTTATTTTCTTTTTTTTTTTTCTTCCTTCCTGCAAGGTGGGGGGGGGGGGGGGGCTGGGCGGGGTGGGTTGGGAATGATCCTATTGGTCCGGTCTTTTCTATATGAATTATAAATAGTAAAGGAGGTGAAGTTGCACTTGGGAACTGGAGTATCTCTAGGAATGCTGGGGGATGGCAGGACCTTCCGCCATTAAACAACGGTTAAATTCTTTTTAAAAACGAACCAAAATGTTTAATTGAACCACTACACTGTGCCGGTTATGGGTGGGGATCCGGGGCCCGGGATATTGGGCAGCCCGGCGAATGGGTGTGCCCTAGGACGCGGCTCTCTCTGACAGACATGTGGCTCGACTGCAGGCAGTGATATGACACAGGTTGTATGGGTACCAAGAGGTGTTCTCTTAGCGGGACAGAGCCGGTTTTAGGCAATGCTTATGTCTACATCTTCCCTAAATGCCGGTGATCACCGAGTGATACTCGAGCTGAGTCCCTTTATATGCGAGACACTGGTGTGGACATATGTGAGCTACGGTTAAGTCGGGCATTAAACTCTCAATTTAACTACATGGGGATGAGGCAGCAAAATATGCAAGAAGTTCCTTCTCTACTGCGATGGAAGACTGCTGGACCCCCAAATTTGTTTTATGAAATGCTTGCGATCAAAGATCGCAGTAGGCCCGCTACGTACGGTCAATGTGAGCACTGGATGAATGGTTACATGTTGGTCAATCCTGTCAATTTCCCGCCTATGATCGGGGGAGAGAGCGCGGGGCGCGCGCTCGCTCCCTGGCTGTCACCCGGGCTGAGGGCCCCTAACCTTTTTTCCCCTCTATAGATAACAATATGTCAAGTGGGATGCTCTGTGTGTTTGTTTTGCCTATTAGGCTGTGAATGGCGGACGTATCCTGCCTTTCCCCCAGCAAGCGAGATCTCCATTTTTACTTTTTTTTGTCTCCATAAGCATGGATACTTGCATGAAATTATTCTTAATCATGTTGCAAATCACAAATTTACGGACTGAAGGATTTTATAATATTATAATTGTAATATGGATATGAATTTTTGCATTATAAATTAATAAAACATATTTAAAAAAAAAAAAAAAAGTATGAGCAGGAAATCAGGCGTCAACTTGATGATACCTCGGTATATCGCCTTGTCAGCCAGGATCCAAAATTCGAAATCGCACGGAGAATTAGGCTCCTGGTTGACGACGCATATGCCGAGGGGACCATTGATGATTCACTTCATAAATATCTTATTGCTATACATCCCATTACACCGGTGTTATACACTCTACCAAAAATTCACAAACATAGAGACAATCCGCCCGGACGTCCAATAGTATCGGGTGTGAATTCGTTGCTTTCCCCAATAGCCATCTTCTTAGATCACATCTTAAAGGAATTTGCAATGAGGGCTAAATCCTATGTTAGGGATACTACCCATTTCCTCTGTAAGTTGGAAACGCTGACATTTACTGAAGGAGATCAGCTTGTATCGTTTGACGTCGTCAGCCTATATACAAGTATAGACCATGACAAGGGCTTGGAGGCAGTGAAACATAGCCTTCAAAACTCTCAATATACACCGAGGAAGGCAGAGTTCATTCTATCATTGCTCGAAATCATGCTGACCTGTAACTACTTCCTGTTTAGGGACGAGTTTTATATACAAAGTCGGGGAACTGCGATGGGGTCCAATGTGGCCCCATCGTACGCGAACATCTATATGACACATTTTGAAGAAATGTCCGTGTATCCATCCAGCTTCTTCAATCAGGTAAGGGGCTGGATGAGATACATTGATGACATTTTCTTTGTGTGGACCGGAACGGAGACCGATCTGCAGGGGTTTAATGAATACTTGAACAACATACATCAGAATCTAAAATTCACTAGAGTGAGTTCCACTGAAAAGCTACAGTTTTTGGACACATCAGTGTATATACAGGGCAGCTCGTTAATTACTGATATACATATCAAGACAACGGACAAGAACAACATCTTACAGTACGATAGTGCACATCCACGAGGTATGGTCAAGTCACTTCCATATAGTCAGCTCTTACGAGTTAAAAGAATTGTCAGCGAAGAAGAAGTATCACTGACCAGACTAGAGGAAATGAAAATGAAATTCATAGATAGGGGTTACCCTGCACCACTAGTGGATAGGCATAAAGATAGGGTTCTTGATACACAGAGACAAGCGATGTTACATAGTAAATCTAACAAAAAAACATCGAGCAGAATTCCCTTTGTATCAAGATATACATGCTTGAGCAGTAGAGTAGCAGCAGTGATCACGAAAAACTGGGGTCTTTTGACACAGGCCTTTCCGGGAATTCCAGAGTTTCAGAACCCGCCATTGTTCTCATATAGAAGAGGTCCGAACCTTAAGGACAGGTTAGTCCATGCTGATCAAACCCCTCTCAAATTACAAGCCAGTAAAAAAACTGGATGTTTTCCGTGTCTCGGATGCTGTCATTGTAACAGCATGGTGAAAGGGAACTCCTTCGTACATCCCAGGACAGGCAGGAGGTACAGTATCAGACAATTTTTTACATGTAACTCTTCTTTTGTGATTTATATACTTTGGTGCCCATGTGGACTTTTATATGTGGGCGAGACGACCCAAGAATGTAAAAAAAGACTGACACAACATAAGTCTAAAATTCGTAAACCTGCTTTGGACCTCCCTGTCCCGGAACATTTTTTCAAGGCTGGACATAACGTCTCACAGCTGAGGTTCCAAATTATTGATGGGATTAGACAGCCCCGACGAGGAGGGGATCGAGAGACCTTGTTGAAACGTCTAGAGCTAAAATGGATTCATAGACTAGACACCCTGGAGCCCAGGGGTCTTAATAGGGACTTTAATTTGGGGGTTTTTGCCTGATTTTGTGATCCTCGTTTCATACCTCTTTATTCCGTGTATAGGAGCTTTTTTAATACTGTATCTTAAGTTTTGTGCCCAACATGTATGTTGTGTTAGGTTTTAATAGACCATGGTGATATGAACACATTTACACATCAAATTTTTTTTCTCCTTTTCCAGCCTGTGGATGGTGGGTCCCTATGTGTTCCTCTGCGCTCTACGCTTATCCTGGTCTATCCCCGACTGTTGAACTCATGGTACCTCTCTACAGCTACTAGTCGAAGGTAAAGGGGAAACTGGATACCAATTTGGAAGACTGTGGGATGTTATGCCCAGCTTTGAACAAATTGGGGATGGGTCTGGCTACTCCTGTCTGGAGAGGTGTGTTTGGACTGCCTGCATGTGTGGACACAATCCTGTTCCTACGGCTGGTTGTTATGAGCAGCTGTGGGGCATTTTTTGTGTCCACAATCCCCCTAAATAACGTGACATATGCCACTCCATATAATTTGAATATGGAGGTGTGATCTGTTTCTTGGGGCTGAATACATGGGAACATGGGAACCCCGACTGGGTGTTCAGCCGGCTGTCGCTGGTTGTATCCCTGGGGGGACCATGTTGTCTCCTGGGTGGTCTCTAGCTGATGCATGAGTGGGTGCACTCTCGACCCTGCGGGTGACTGTTATGGTCCACGGGGGTCATGCTTGTGTATCCACATCCCCAAAATAATTGGACACACGCCCAGTCCCGTGGTAGGGACGGGAGCGGTGACCAGTTTCCTGGGGTGGAATGGATGTGAACACAGTTGCCTCAAGGGGGTGTGCAAGTGGCGGTTGCCGATTGTCACCCTGGAGGTAATGTGCTCGATATGATGTATTTACGGCTGGAGATGGATGGATGGATGGTCCAAAAAACCTCCTGGCAGGTTGACTGACTCCCCCTACTAATAAATGGCTGCAGGTCCGACTGGCCTGGTGTGCCAGATGACATGGAGTGCTCCGTTTTTTATTATGGAGCGTCCCTGTCTCCCTGACGACCGGAGCTAGCTGCCCTGCATTGAGTCTGTGTTGAGGGGAGGAGTAATCTCCCCTCCACACAGCAACAGCTGAGGTCACGATAAACCCATTTTTCCTATTGGCTCCAGTCACCTAGCAGAGGAATATTCTTATTTGCTCTGGGAATCGGCAACTAGTGACGTCATCAACAGCCTTTTTTCCTATTGGCCGACGCTGGGGAACGCCTCCGTTGTCTAGGTGCTGTGGCAGGTCCTTGAGCATGCGTATTGTGAAGGAGGGGACGCCAGTGTCTGGCATGTTACCGGGACTAGCGTGGAGTGCAGGGATAGCGTGGAGATCCTCATACACAGGTAATATATAGGGGAATATGTCCACTTCATCACTTTATATGCTGTTTAATTACTTTGATGATAATTAAGTATTTGTTGAATGTTCAGTTAATTGAATCATGTTTTGTGTAAATGGAAGTATACTCCCACAGGGGGGCGGAACTATATACATCCATTATTGTATCCACCCATACACACTATTTAAGGCACACTGGGATATGGTCACTCACTGCTTGATAAAGACCAACTGAGGTCGAAACGTCGCTGTATACTGGCTGCTTGAGTGAATAAATCACCACTATTTTCATTATTCACCGGCGAGTGCTGCGGATTATTGAATTGTCTGGATGAGTTGGGACCCCCAGCCAGGATCCCTATCTGCGCGCACCATTTGGCTTGTAAGCCATTTCCTGGTCAGTACCCAAATGAGTGGGATGAGTAGTGCTGCCAACCCCTGAATTTCCTTCAGAACAAGCCATTGTTTCTTCTGACAATTAATACTTGTGTGTGTATAAATATGGACAGGCATTCTACACCTGTTGAGGCATACATTTTGGACACTTGGACTCAACAAGCCATTGTTTTTTCGCATAACACCATGTGAGTTTAAACACCATCTGCCCCCAATAAGGGACAATTTTTGGAAGCTTTCTAATATGAAATAGCATAACACATGCAGTGTGTTTTTGTAAACATTCTGTTTGTCAACACCATTAACCATGCACTTACCCACAGCTATACATATATGTCAGTGTCATTATTTGCTATGGTTGTCATTACATTCAAGACCCTAAAAAGGGGAGGAGAGAAAACAAAATTCCTAAACTTTTTTTTTTTTTTTAAGAAATTGTCAAAAGATATAAAAAAAATCTGACTCTTGGGAGAACAACTCAATTTGGACATGAATCAATTTAATAAAAAAATTCGAAAATTTCAAAATGTCAAGAACTTTTCTCATCTCTATTCTGTATACAATATACGTGAAAACTGGATGAGGTGCTGGTAATGGATGAATTCATACTTGGATGGATTGTAGATGTATGGATAGACAGACAGACAAGAGGTCCGTTATCTTGCTCTGTGTATGTGTGTGGATAAATGGGGGCAAAGCTGATGCATCAACCAAGGCATTTGGCCCCAAATCATTACATGAAACATTACTGGTATTATACTGTATTTGGAACATATCAATGAATAAATTGTTTTTTATGAAACTAAATGAGTAGAGTTAGTGATTTGGTACTTGATAGTGAGATTGCATGAATCTGCATCCAAACTCATTTTCTGCAGGGTGTGCTATATTAGAATTGTTAGGTATGGAGATTATTTAAATAGGTCATGTCTTACTATGGTGGGGGGTGGGGAGAGAATTGCTAACAGATTATTTCATAGATGAAAAACAAAAACCTTCAATTTTTGCAGTACCGTACTTTTTTAAATGTAATAATGACAGTCTTCTGCAGTCTTCAAGGCTAGCAAACAGCTACAACACACGCTTGTTCTAAAAAGCTTGTTGAAGAGTCAGAGTGAGAGCAAAAAGCCATAGGAATTTTAAAATGAAAGAACGTTCTTAAAAATGTCTTTAATAGAAATCAGATGCTTTAAACATGAGCTCATTCCTATGCCAAGGCTAGAACCTTATTCCATTTGCAAATGAAGACTGCTTTATTTTACCTTTTAAAATCATTAGCTCCATGAACAGACACCAGCAGATAGATGGAAGTTTGTGTTCAGCTGGCATACAATAGTCTCCTTTCACTATATAAATTATTTATGAGATGTAGGTATTTCCTGTATTTTGATTAACATTTGTGGGAGAAGATGGGAATAGACCCAGGAGAAAAGACTAAACTGGCTATTTCTTTTTTTCTGTGTAATCATAATCTTTGCAAACAGGAAAAACACCCAGTTGCCCATACATATAAGAAATTTGTAACACTGCGGGAGTGAACCCACTGTGTCACTGAACACATTTGGTTTGGGACAACTGCTGAGAGCTTTGTAAACATGGACCCCCGATTTTCACCTATTTAACCTTGTATGGGGACTTCTCTGCAGGTGCCACCAAGCTGCTCCCTCTAGGAGTAGTCTCCGTTCAGAGGCTGATAACCCTGGTAGGTTAAAATACCGATGCATGGCACAAAGAGGACAGGCAATGGACCACCAGCATCACAATAACCGTCAGCCCAAAAATTGGTATGATAATGGGTAAGATATATAGCAGGCTGGGTAATACCAGTTAGAGCATACTCTTAGTCCTAAATATAGTCAGTTCCACACATACCACTCTATTACATATAAGATAAGTAACTAGCTGCTGGAGTAAAAAATGCATACGAAACGAACCAAGTACACATATACCCATTGATCACACTGAAATAATTCCCTAAAATTCAATATAACTGACCCAAAGGTAATAGATCAGTTATGTATCAAGTATATAACATACAAAATACATACCAAGTGACATGTTAGCCTCCAATGCACATTTTACCTCTACAAGCTTCATCAGGAGGTAATACCGTGAAGCATACCCAAGTATCAATAAGAAGGTCAGACTAGAAGGCAAATAACGTGCACCTGAGCGTAAGCAATAGCCTGTAGTTTTGCTAATAAAAAAAAGACTACATGTGTTGGGGCATTTTACACAGAAAAAAAAACAATATCTTAGTGTAGGCACAAATGCAAGGTTACTTACTCCACTTGAGAGATGAAGGGACAGGAGAAATTCAGACATGTTTCCCATACCTCTCACGCCAGATCTGATAAGGATGAAATCACAAATGGTCGGCAGGTAGATGGACAAACGTGCTTCTCGGCTGTGGATATATTTTCTTATACTCAACGCAATTTGAAGACAATCTTCTCAGAAGGGAAAAAACAATAAATGCAAATTCAAAAGTACACTTACTTAAATAGGTGGCAAGAGATACTACCATGCCACATCATTACACCATCTAATAATATCCAATAGAATTGCCAGCATGCATGTGGAGAGAGTCGACCAAACACTGACAACAATGGCTGTTATGGGACAACAAACAGATGGTACATGGGCTCTATCGCTTGAAACACAAACCATAATTCCAGCCCAGGAAATGTGCAGGTACAAAAGAGATGCCTGTTTCGGGTCAGTGGCAGGATATTATAAAATTAAAACCTGCTTTTACTTTCACTTTCAGCTGCATTCACTGCATCCCAATTTCTAACAGTGATATCTTACCATGTACTGAAGATAATGCTGTGATTTAGAATGCCAGCTTTCAAACAATACAAAAACCCATATCTCTAGTTGCTACCAATCCAGAGATATGAGCAGCTAAAGCTTCAGTCTGAAGGAGGAGGGGGAGCAGTTGCAGAGCTGACAGGAAAGAAAAAATAGTAAAAAAAATATATATAGAAATGTAATATTATCATCATTGTACTGACCCACATAATAAAATGATGTTAGTTATACCACACAGCAAATGCCATAAATAAATTCCACAAAACAATGTAAAAATAGCTGTATTTATCTTTCCCCTAAAATTAAATAAAAGTTATTTAACACCATATATACCCCAAAATGGTTCCTAAAAAATCTACAACTAATCCTGCAAAAAAATAAAAAATTAAAAGGAAAAATTAAAAAGTTATGACAACTGGAACACAAAGGGGGGACATGTTATTGGTCCTTAAGGCTAAATTTAATTATGTCACTTATGGGTAAAAATCCAATTGTGCGCCAACAAGATTTACTTCAGACACATATTAACAATTAAAAAAAAAAAAAATTCCAATTTTATTTTGACCGTGAGAAAATTAATGTATTTTAATTTATTTTATACTTATTCATACATTTTATTTTTTACTTACATTTTTTTTAATATTGACAGCGTTTATTTTTTTTTCCGATTTTTATTGTCATATGCTTAATTATTGTGCCATTGGCACAATGATTGCAAGTATTGTGTTGGCCTTTTTGCAGTGTTGATAACACTTGTCATTTTTCTTCAATCCCTTTAATAATATATTTCTTCTCACTTATTATTTCTAGTTGTATCTTTGTATTAGTGCTGGATTTCAGAACATGGGCTCACATATCTTAGTTTGTGGCTGCAGCACAGACGTGATCCACTGTGCACACCGGCCCTCAAAACCCAGGGATGCTCCAGAAGCCGCTCTCTGCTGGGCCTTTAACTAGTGCTGTCAGCAGTTTTACATGGTCAGGACTGTTGACAGCTTTAAACAACTTTTTTATGTGACACTTTTTAATAACTATACTTATTTTACCAACATTTATTTTAATGTTGGAGAACACATTAAATTCAACGTAAGATTGAGCCATGGAAGAAATCTATTAAAATGGCTCTAGAAAGATGAATCTATATCACTGTTTATGCATACAACTGTGGTTTATCCATAAGTAGAAATTTGGTTCCTTTTTTTAATAATTAGAATATGTATGGAGTTTCAGTATAATATAATTAGGGATTAGTGAATCGACTTCATATGAAACATCCGAAGTCGATTCGCATAAAACTTTGTTCTAATACTGTACGGAGCAGGAGTTCCGTACAGTATTAGAATGTATTGGCTTCAATGAACCGAAGTTATTGCTTTGAAAAGTCTTGCAACTTGGAACCAAACCCAAAGTGTTTGGGAAGTGTTTTTTGAAGCAATAACTTTATCTCATTGGAGCCAATACATTCTAATACTCTACGGAGATCCTGCTCTGTACAGTATTAGAACAAAGTTGTATGCGAATCGACTTCCAATGTTTCATCCGAAGTCGATTTGCTCATCCCTAAATATAATGTTTTATGCCAAGTTATTATTTTCTCAATATACAGACATTAAGACTTCCCATATTTCTTGACATCAACTGGGCAACTGCCATATTGTCATACCAATACAAGATTCCCATACTGACACCAAAATCGATTGTAATTCTATTATTTATGCGGTCAGGAACGTCCTAGTATAGCATGGAGCAGGGTTGGTCAGGAAATGAAAGGCTTCTTGCTGTGCTGGGCTCTTAATGAAAAGTGATTTTGCAGCTGCCTTTCTCTTTATAAGAAACATTACTATTTAATATCAGAGTTAGACCCGGGGATTTATGGTGTACAACATTTTTACTAACATCGTAAGAGTACACCATGCTGGGAATGAACTCTTTTTCCAAGCACTGTTATGAATCCTCTAAGTAATGGCATCTACTTATATTTGTCATTTAATGCCCCATCATGCAAGTCATTGTGCAGATCACAGCAGTTAATAATGCATATGCACCTACTCAAACACTATCTATTTAGACCTACAGTAACTTGCCTGTAAGCACCACTTATGGCAAGATATGGATATTACCTTAATAACTAGGTTTATAGTGGTGGAAGCAGGTACACTGGTTATTAGGGCTGAAATGTTATAGCCTTCCAGCAGCTAAGAAGTTTTTCAGAAAAGTTGGAATGAAGAACACTATTTTCTATTGTCTCCTTGGAAAGGTTGTAAACCTTATTAAATTTTATTATGAACCAAAAATTGTGGACAACCCAAAATTTCTATGGACATACAACCGCCCCCTCCCCTTTTTTTTAAATGTATGCCCTCATTTCACATCCTCAGAATGGCCTCAATATAATACCCTTGCATAACAATCAACCCAAAATAAAGGGGCTGTTCACTAGTTAAAAATAAATGATGGCAGCAACATTTAGAAAAAAAAATCCACAATTCCACAAACTTACTCTACAGATTACCATAGTGATGATGTACACTCACCTAAAGAATTATTAGGAACACCATACTAATACAGTGTTGGACCCCCTTTTGCCTTCAGTACTGCCTTAATTCTACGTGGCATTGATTCAACAAGGTGCTGATAGCATTATTTAGAAATTTGGCCCATATTGATAGGATAGCATCTTGCAGTTGATGGAGATTTGAGGGATGCACATCCAGGGCACGAAGCTCCCGTTTCACCACATCCCAAAGATGCTCTATTGGGTTGAGATCTGGTGACTGTGGGGGCCATTTTAGTACAGTGAACTCATTGTGATGTTCAAGAAACCAATTTGAAATGATTCAAGCTTTGTGACATGGTGCATTATCCTGCTGGAAGTAGCCATCAGAGGATGGGTACATGGTGGTCATGAAGGGATGGACATGGTCAGAAACAATGCTCAGGTAGCCCGTGGCATTTAAACGATGGCCAATTGGCACTAAGGGGCCTAAAGTGTGCCCAGAAAACATCCCCCACACCATTACACCACCACCACCAGCCTGCACAGTGGTAACAAGGCATGATGGATACATCTTCTCATTCTGTTTACCCCAAACTCAGACTCTACCATTTGAATGTCTCAACAGAAATCGAGACTCATCAGACCAGCAACATTTTTCCAGTCTTCAACAGTCCAATTTTGGTGAGCTTGTGCAAATTGTAGCCTCTTTTTCCTATTTGTAGTGGAGATGAGTGGTACCCGGTGGGGTCTTCTGCTGTTGTAGCCCACCTTTCTTTCCCATTCTGACATTCAGTTTGGAGTTCAGGAGATTGTCTTGACCAGGACCACAACCCTACATGCATTGAAGCAACTGCCATGTGATTGGTTGACTAGATAATCGCATTAATGAGAAATAGAACAGGTGTTCCTAATAATTCTTTAGGTGAGTGTATATTATGTGAAGTACTTATTGGCATCACTGCTACAACCATGTAAACAAAAACTGGTGGGGATTTAATTGGCAAATTCATGTTTGAATCCTGGATATTCTCTTTAGTACAGACCCCCTTCTCAAGAATCCAAAATTTATTCAAGACTAATCCCACACAGGAATCCAGGAGGAATTACAAGTCTTTTTTGTTGCTGAAGGATGGCAGAAAAAAAGTATTTTGTTTTGTGGACTACCATTCCTAACTCAATGCTGGGTCAAGAATGGTGATATTGCTTAAAATAGCCAAAGGGGCCATTGACCCTTCCAAACTTTCATTTAGCTCTAGGATTGCAGGAGGTACCAGCAATCATGCTCTACCAATCATACCCTGATGGCAAATGTAATTAATTACTGCATATTATCAGAACCTGAAAATAGTTTCTTTTCCTTAAGAACAAATAACAGAGAAAGGAGCTCCAAATGAGTTACATGACAGTAGCTGTTCTCTCATTTCCATAACTAGGCTTCTGTGAATAAGGATACAGCATAAAGGAGTTACCCAAGATGACAAGATGAATCCTAAAATCAGTGAGGGTCTTCTTTAATCTCAATGTGTCCTGTTTGAAGATATATATGGATGAGATTTACTAGTGTAACACCCCACAGTTGTGTTACTACACTCCTCTACCCCGCTACTGCCCTTCAGGAGCCATTATATTGTCATTTGATGGGATTTTGATTATGTCATACACAAATGTGCATAAAAACATTTTAAATGTAATTTTTTTGCTTGTAATGTTCCAGGTCTACCAGCAGGTGGCAGCATCATTGGTAGGGATAGTTTTAATGTTATGTCCGATCAGAGTGGAACCATACGGTTCTGTTCTGCCTCCCTGCTTAAGGGAAGTGGGGTTTCCCTCTGTCACGCTGCACAGGATACAAGATACACAGAATACAACCAAACAAGTGTCTAGGCAAGAAGCTGGGGATGAAGGTCACCTCCTGACAAATCCCTACCAGCTCTCCCTAGACTTCTATGCCCACGTTCAGACCCTGAAGGTGGGAATGAACGTGTCTCCGTGCCTAGGCTGAAGATTCCCTAAAATCCCTAAGATGGTGAAAGGGGGAAAGAGGCAGCCTGCTCCCTCAAGACCTGGAGGGGGCAGGCGTCTCTCTAACAGCCTAGACAGACAATCATAAGAAAAACAAAACCAAATTATCTTATACTGAGCAGGAACAGCAGATCCTTCCTTCCTTCCTCTGAGCAAGACAGAAGCTATAACCCGCACAGGACACTGGGAGTGGGGGTAATTTAAACTCATACCAACGACCCCACCCAGAGCACCTGAAGGGAGGCGGATACAGCTCAACTCCAAAACAATAACAAAAGGCTACACACGTGCTGCTAACCTGGCAGACCTCCGCACATAACCTGAGCAGGGCATGACACCCACATCCTGCAGCGAGGGAGAAAAAAACTGTTAGATACAGTTCTAGCCCTCCCTTCATTGGGAAGACAGCAAGGACCAAATCTCGTGCTGAGATTTGATCAGATTCCCGGTCTGAGCTTTGCAGCTCAGCTGGATGAAACAAAGCAGAAAGTTGCAGACAACTCCAGTTCCAGGAAGAAACCATACCCTGAGAAGATAATTGTGAGTAAAATCCAGAGACCCAGGAGAACCCATATTCCTCCTCAGCTAGTCAGTCCCCAGATAGCAGAAGATAGAAAGTGCAGAAGCCAAATTCCTGCCACAGTTTAGAGCTACTAAGCAGACGTCCTTTCCTGCAAAGCTCCAGGTACATGAGAAAGCAGAAGATACATTCCTGCCAACCATTGCCAATACCTGCTGGGACCTAAGACAAAAGCTGTATCTTGCTTGGATGAAAGTTATAATCATTAAAAACAAGTTTGAACTGCACCAAAAGTCTGGATCTCAATTTCTGCTGCAAATTCCTCTATTACTCCCACTATCACCACCCTCAATTTATTACAAGTGAGCCAGGAGCCAGGAGTCCAGCCGTACCCAGGCAGGAGACACCGTTGACACCATTACCACTACCATACAGAGACATTACACCACTCATGAGTTATGACACCTTAAATGGCCCTGTGACAGTAACCTGTGCACGCTGCAATTGGTGTCACGAACAAACAGACTATTAAACCCACAACCTGGTCACTGCACTAGGTACCCATGTGATGCGTTGCCCTGTAGTCTACTCTGTATACTACGATTAACTTCTGTCTCCTTGCTGTTTCTTATTTAGGTAGCCATAGACACAGCTGCTGCCATAGTCAGTCATTAGTACTGCTCTGCACTGTCCAGAAGACACACACTACCACCAGAAATACTCACCTACATGACATACTGCTCCTAATATGATCCTCTGCTGGATCTCAAAACTGGAAAGCCAAAACGCTGATGTAAAAGTAGCCTAGGACAGGATCCACCATTCACAAAAGGTGAATGGTGGATCCTTGTGCAATGACTTCTGCAAAGGTCACAGAGCATGCCTAGAAAACTCTCACATAGAAGTCATCGAGGACCCTCCACACCATTGTGTCTATGGACCATGGGGCTGCTGTAAAGCAATTTTCTTAATGCTTTCTAAATGCTGTTAATAACAGCTCAGGGAAGATAGAATAAATAAAAATCTGCAATCAAAAAATAAAACTGATTAGAAAAAAGGATGTTTGCTGCTATCTGGTTTTAACTGTCAGATAAAAAATTTTGGTGACACATTTCCTTTACATGGGTTTTCAGCTTATAGGCATTGATGACCTATTCAGGGTTGGTCATCAATAACAGATCAGTGGATACAACACCCAGAACCTCTACTGATCAGCTGTTAGTTGCAGTTGCAAGAAGGAAACAGTGTATGGAGCCGAAACATCACAGCTCTGTAATATGTGTAGTGGCCATTTTCAGGTACTGCTGTTCAGCTCCCATTCACTTGACCATGTGTATGAAGGCCTCCCAAAACCAGTGTAAGGACAGCTGCAGCCTAGGCTACTAAGGACATGGGTTGTATCACAAGAGGTATAGATGCACATGATGAGAACATCTCTACCACTTTACAAATCACTAGTCGGACCACACATGGAGTACTTTGTACAGTTTTGATCAACAGAAAAGATGACTAAGGGGAGATCTAATAACTCTGTAAAAATATGTCAGTGGACAGTACAGAGATCTCTCCCATCATCTATTTATCCCCAGGACTGTGACTGTGAAAAGAGGACATCCTCTACGTCTGGAGGAAAGAAGGTTTGTACATCATAAAAGGGGAATCTTTACTGTAAGAGAAGTTAGACTATGGAAGTTAGAGGAGGTGGTAAGTTCAATAGGGGCCTGAATGTATTTCTGGAGTGTAATAATATTACAGGTTATAGTTGTTACATTTCTGGAGTCATTGATCCAGGGAGTTATTTTGATTGTATATTGGAGTCAGGAAAGAATGTTTTCCCCTAAGAATAGGAAAATTGCCTTCTCATGAGTGGTTTTTGCCTTCCTATGGATCAACTTTGCAGGATAATAGTCTGTACAGATGGATGCATGTTCTTATGGCCTTACAAACTATGTTACTATGATTAGGGAGTTGAATTTCAATGGCCTTATCCTTTTGTTTTTGGAGCGATAAGCTGTCTGGCAGCTTCTTTTGACCAAGCTGAATGTTCTTGTGTATGAAAGGGTCGTGACTCGGGAGAGATAGTTGTTATGTGAACGAGTTACAGAAGAGTGACATTAAAATGGCCATCCATACTGGTCTGCTTCTAAAACTGAAAACAACACTGTGAGAGGCTCTCAGCTCAAGTGGGCTCCTAAAGTCCTTTAGGCTCTAAGCAGCATATAACATGGGGTTGTTATAGTAGTCAGTTGTTACCCATACTAGCTATTGGCTGATGGATGGTGCATGCTAGGAGTTTTATAACTGCAGGTAAAGAACCAATTATGTCATCGAGAAGGTCCATACTTTTCACAAAGCTGCTTTTTCCTTTCAGTGACTCAAATACATCTTAACTAGGTGTGAATGTCTACAAGAAAAATAACTTCATAAGAGCAATATCTCATTGCAGAGAGGCTATTCTTAATTTGATAGCTTTGGACATGAAAAGATCTAAGCACTTAATTAATGAATTAAACAACTAATTAAATAAAGCCTTGTGCTTGTAATTGAATTGAAAAATCTATGCAACCCTTGCCTAGAGCCATCCGTGAACTATGATGAGCTGCAAGATAATCAATAGCTAAAAAAGGAGTTTCTTCTTGCATAATGGGGCCTTTGAGCCCCGGCTTTGATACTCAACTGCAGTAAGGTGTGAGGGTTTAGAATTAAATATACATATTTTAGACAGATTTTTAAGTTTTTTTATTTTAACTTTCTTGAAATATTAAGGTTTCAGTCATGTTTCATTATAAATAAATATATCTCCTTTTGAACTATTGCCTGATTTTTAAAGGGTTGAACTGGCCAATGTGCATGCATTAGTAATTTTTGATACTTTAGATCAGAGGTGCACAACAGCATCCTGTGACATTTGTAGAATGTTTAATTATCTCATACAACCCTTTAAATAAAATAGTAATTCAGACAAAACTGTTACTATGTTATATTTAGTGTAGACCATATTCCCTCTTTAAATACCTGTATCAGAACCACCCCTTACGTATACCTAGGCATAACAGAGTGCATCACTTTTACTCAGATTAAGGCCGAATGCAAACGGCCGTGTTCCACGGCAGTGAACGGTCCGTGGTATCCCGGCCTGGATTCCTGTTGACAGCAGGAGCGCACAGCGTCATTGGTTGCTATGACGCCGTGCGCTTCATGCCTCCGCTGCACTACAGTAATACAATCGTATACAAGTGTATTACTGTAGGGCAGCGGCGGCATAAAGCACACAGTGTCATAGCAACCAATAACGCAGTGCGTTCCTGCTGTCAGCAAGAATCCAGGCCGGGATACCATGGACTGTTCACGGCCGTGGAACACGGTAGTGTGCATTCGGCCTATGGGGGTAGTCTCATTTGAGACAGTTATAAAATATTCTCCTTTGCTGTTTATGGGATTCAGGAAACACATTGTTTTCATAACTCTGATAAACTACAATGGAGAAAGGTAAAAAACGGGAGCAAGGATCCTCACCTTTCCAAAAAGTGGGTGTTTCCACTTCTGAGACTACCACCTTTCAGACATTTTTTGATGTGTATTGTAGATATGTAATCTGTATGTATATGTAAAGTCATGGCTAGAAATACTCCTTTAGGGTTTATAGTGGACCTAAGGAGCAGTGGAGTCTGACAATGTGGCCATAAACGAAATTGGGGCACATAGTATTCAGGCAGAATGCACATGCAGATGTAGGGGAAAAAAAGGTAGCATGTCTTTATGACAGTTTCAGCAGTAGACGGTGTCCTTAACGTACATTCTTTTACACCCATAGCTAAATCCTTTTGCTTAGATCTATTGGAATGGGTGCTATCTAATAAATTATTCCTCTTTGGGGATGTTGTCCAGGATTTTAATATTGATAGCCTATCCTCTGGATAGGACCAGGCTTGGCCCTAGACAAAAATGTTTACAGAAGAAGAGGGGCATTGATGTTCTCTCTAGGTTCCCAAGATCTTTCCTCAGGGCCAAACCCCTTACAATCCATAAGAAACAGGGTTCTACCCCTACTCTTCTTCATGCCCAGAATAACTTTCACCTCATAGACATTCTCCTCACCAACCGGAACAGGAGCTTTGACAGGTTTCTTAACGAAATGATTCAGAATGACTGGTTTCAGCAGGGAGACGTGGAAGGAATTTGGTACCTGGATAGAGGCTGGCAGCTTAACCCCTTAGTGACTATGCACATTTAAAAAAAAATGCATTCCAAGAGCTATAACTTTTTTGTTTTTCATCACTGTACTTGTATGAGGTCTTATTTTTTTTCAGGCACAAGTTATAATTTGTAATGCACCATTTTAAGTACATGTAATGATTGAGTAAAGCAAGCTGTTTAGCTAAAAAAAAAAAAACTTGTTTACATCAGTAAAAAGGCGTATTAGTTAGTGGCCACTAAGCTTGTAAGCTTGTAGGAAACATCATTAATTTGTTGAAGGATCTCAAATGGACCGATGAAGCATGGACCCAATTTGTAAAAGGGTATTTTGAGAATGATGTATTTGGAGGCAAGCCACACTTTATCGCCAGGACGGAAGTTAGGAGAATCTCTACGTTTTTTATCAGCAGCCTCTTTCAAAGCTGCCCTGGTCTCCTCCCAGATTTTAGAGAACTCTCTTGAAGTTGCATCTGCTGCAGGGATACCATGAATTCAAGACATCGGGAGTGGGATGTTAGGCTGTTGACCGCAAACAACAAAAAATTGTGACTTTTTGGAAGACTAGCTCACATGGTTATTGTATAAAAACTCAGCCCAAGGTAATAGCTCGACCCAGTTGTCATGATGGAGGTTAATGAAGTGTCGCACAAAATTGGTCAGGATTTGATTGACTTGTACCACTTGACCATTAGACTGCGGATGATAAGTTGAAGAGAAGACCAGGGACAGATTCAATAGCTTGCAGAAAGCTCTCCAGTACTTAGATGGAGGGGGTTAACATGGCAATATGTAGAATATGTGGGCAGAAGGTGAAGCGTGGCCAGGGTGCCAACGTTGGCACCACAGGCCTGCGGCAACATATGCAGTGTTACCAAATGTGGTATCCTGATGATGATGCTGCTGCTACTGCCATATACACACTATGTCACATTGCCACTCTGTGGTATCCTCTTGATGCTGCTGCTACTGCCATCTCCACACTTGGTCACCTTGCCACTCTGTGGTATCCTTCTGATGCTGCTACTGCCATCTCAACACTATGTCACCCTGCCACTCTGTGGTATCCTCCTGATGCTGCTGCCATCTCCACACTATGTCACCTTGCCACTTAGTGGTATCCTGATGTTGCTACTGCCATCTCCACACTTGGTCACCTTGCCACTCTGTGGTATCCTTCTGATGCTGCTACTGCCATCTCAATACTATGTCACCCTGCCACTCTGTGGTATCCTCCTGATGCTACTGCCATCTCCACACTATGTCACCTTGCCACTCTGTAGTATCATGATACTGCTGCTGCTGCTACTGCCATCTCCACACTATGTCACCATGCCACACTGTGGTATCCTCCTGATGCTGCTGCTACTACTGCCATCTCCACACTATGTCACCTTGCCGTTCTGTGGTATCCAACTAATGCTACTGCTACTGCCATCTCCACACTGGGTCACCTTACCACTTTGTGGTATCATTCTGATGCTGCTGCCATCTCCACAAAATGTCACCTTGCCACTCTGTGGTATCCTCCTGGTGCTGCTGCTGCTACTGCCATCTCTACACTATGTCACCTTGCCACTCTATGGTATCCTGATGCTGCTGCTGCCATATCTATACTATGTAACCTTGCCACTCTGTGGTATCCTGATGCTGCTGCTGATACTGCCCTCTCCACACTATTTAACCTTGCCACTCTGTGGTATCCTCCTGATTCTGCTCCTGCCATCTCCACACTATGTCACCTTGACACTCTGTGGTATCCTCCTGATGCTGCTGCTACTGCCATATCCACACTGTCACCTTGACACTCTGTAGTATCCTCCTTAAGCTGCTGCTGCTACTACCATCTCCACACTATGTCACCTTGCCACTATGTGGTATCTTGATGCTGCTGCTGCGACTGCTATCTTCACACAATGTCACCTTGCCACTTTGTGGTATCCTCCTGATGCTGCTGCTACTGCCATCTCCACACTATTTCACCTTGCCACTCTGTGGTATCCTCCTGCTGTTACTGCCATCTCCGCACTTTGTCACCTTGTCACTATGTAGTATCTTGATGCTGCTGCTGCTGCGACTGCCATCTCCACACTATGTCACCTTGCCACTCTGTGGTATCCTCCTGCTGCTGCTGCCATCTCCACACTGTCACCTTGCCACTCTGTGGTATCCTCCTGATGCTGCTGCTGCTACTGCCATCTCCACACTATGTCACCTTGCCACTCTTGGGTATCCTCCTGAAGCTGCTGCTGCTACTGCCATCTCCACACTAATGCTACTGCTACTGCCATCTCAACACTATGTCACCCTGTCACTCTGTGGTATCCTCCTGATGCTGCTGCCATCTCCACACTATGTCACCTTGCCACTCTGTGGTATCATGATGCTGCTGCTGCTGCTGCTACTGCCATCTCCACACTATGTCACCTTGCCACACTGTGGTATCCTCCTGATGCTGCTGCTACTACTGGCATCTCCACACTATGTCACCTTGCCACTCTGTGGTATCCAACTAATGCTACTGCTACTGCCATCTCCACACTGGGTCACCTTGCCACTCTGTGGTATCCTGATGCTGCTGATGATACTGCCCTCTCCACACTATTTAACCTTGCCACTCTGTGGTATCCTCCTGATTCTGCTCCTGCCATCTCCACACTATGTCACCTTGACACTCTGTGGTATCCTCCTGATGCTGCTGCTACTGCTATATCCACACTGTCACCTTGACACTCTGTAGTATCCTCCTTATGCTGCTGCTGCTACTACCATCTCCACACTATGTCACCTTGCCACTATGTGGTATCTTGATGCTGCTGCTGCGACTGCTATCTTCACACAATGTCACCTTGCCACTTTGTGGTATCCTTCTGATGCTGCTGCTACTGCCATCTCCACACTATTTCACCTTGCCACTCTGTGGTATCCTCCTGCTGTTACTGCCATCTCCACACTTTGTCACCTTGCCACTATGTAGTATATTGATGCTGCTGCTGCGACTGCCATCTCCACACTATGTCACCTTGCCACTCTGTGGTATCCTCCTGCTGCTGCTGCCATCTCCACACTGTCACTTTGCCACTCGGTGGTATCCTCCTGATGCTGCTGCTGCTGCTACTGCCATATCCACACTATGTCACCTTGCCACTCTGTGGTCTCCTCCTGAAGCTGCTACTGCTACTGCCATCTCCACACTATATCACCTTGCCACTCTGTGGTATCCTTCTGATGCTGCTGCTGCTCCTGCCATCTCCACACTATGTCACCTTGCCACTCGGTGGTATTTTCCTGATGCTGCTACTGCCATCTCTACACTATGTCACCTTGCCACTCTGTGGTTTCTTGATGCAGCTACTGTAACTGCCATCTCCACACTATGTCACCTTGCCATTATGTGGTATCTTAAATCTGCTGCTTGTATTGCCATCTCCACACTATGTCACCTTGCCACTCGGTGGTATCCTCCTGATGCTGCTGCTACTGCCATCTCCACACTATGTCACCTTGCCACTCTGTGGTAAGCTCCTGATGCTGCTGCTGCTACTGCCGTCTCCACACTATGTCACCTTGCCTCTCTGTGGTATCTTGATGCTGCTACTGCAACTGCCATCTTCACACTATGTCACCTTGCCATGCTGTGGTATCCTCCCGATGCTGCTGCTGATACTGCCATCTCCACACTATTTCACCTTGCCACTCTGTGGTATCCAACTGATGCTACTTCTGCTGCTACTGCCATCTCCACAGTATGTCACCTTGCCACTCGGTGGTATCCTCTTGATGCTGCTGCTACTGCCATCTCCACACAATGTCACCTTGCCACTCTGTGGTAAACTCCTGATGCTGCTGCTGCTACTGCCGTCTCCACACTATGTCACCTTGCCTCTCTGTGGTATCTTGATGCTGCTACTGCAACTGCCATCTTCACACTATGTCACCTTGCCATTCTGTGGTATCCTCCTGATGCTGCTGCTGATACTGCCATCTCCACACTATTTCACCTTGCCACTCTGTGGTATCCTCCTGATGCTGCTGCTGCTCCTACTGCCATCTCCACACTATGACACCTTGCCACTCTGTCACTCTGTGGTATTCTCCTGATGCTGCTTCTGCCATCTACACACTATGTCACCTTGCCACTCTGTGGTATCCTCCTGATGCTGCTGATGATACTGCCATCTCCACACTATGTCACCTTGCCACTCTTTGGTATCCTCCTATTCCTGCTGCTATTGTCATAACCACACTATGGCACCTTGCCACTATGTGGTATCCTCCTGATGCTGCTGCTTCTGCCATCTCCACACTATGTCACCTTGCCTTTCTGTGGCCCGATCCTGATGCTGCTGCCACCTGCACACTCTGTCATTGGCCCACTCTGTGGTTTCCTCATGCTGCTGCCAACTCCTGACTCTGTCATTGAGCCACTCGATGGCCACTTCATACTGCTACTAACTCCAGACTCGGTCATTGTGCCAGTCAGTGACCTCCTCATACTGCTGCCAACTCCAGACTCTGTTAGTGTGCCACCCTGTGGCCTCCTCATGCTGCTGCCACCTCCACAATCTCTCGTCATCATGATACTCTGTGGCCTCCTGATGCTGCCGCCACCTGCAGTCTTGGTCATTATGCCACTCAGTGGCCTCCTCATACTGCTGCCAACTCCAGACTTGGTTATTGTGCCACTCGGTGGCCTCCTCCTGATGCTGCTGTTGCCGCCACCTCCAAACTCTGTAATTGGGCCTCTTTGTGGTCTCCACAATCTCTTGTCGTTGTGCTACCCTGTGGCCTCTTGATGCTGCCGCCAGCTTCACAATCTTTAATTGTCGTGCCACTCTGTGGTCTCCTGATGCTGCCGCCACCTCCTGACTTTGTCATTAGGCCACTCTATGGTCTCCTCATGCTGCTTCCACCTCATTACTATGTCATAGGTCATGTGGACTTCTCATGCTGTTCCCACCCTCCCCACTTCATGACTGGGCCACTATTTTGGCTTTCGGCCTGGCTGATATCAAGATTTATTTGACCTTTCTTCTAAAGGAAGGAAAAATGAGACACCTAATGGATACTGTCCGTGTAGCAGCTGTAAGGCCTGTATGGTTCCATCAGAATTGGCTTATGATTTGGTAGCCAAAAGCAGGAGTGGGTAGAAAACACAGAAGACATGCAAATATTCATCTCTGTTTTAGATCCACTCCTGTTTTACCCCTTCCGCGTCTGGTTCAAACCCCCCTAAAGGATCCTACCACAATACCTGGACTATTGATGTAAGGAAAGTGCCTGGTAAAGATATCGTCTGCATCCACAAGGCGTCTGGAGGCTTGAGAAAGATTGTGCACAGTTATTGAAACTCATGTGCTAACAAGCGGCCGGCGTGGAAGAGACAGACGGAATTATTCACTATAACTCGCAGGACCACGGTCGAATATACACAAAGACCAGCGTCCAGAGTACCATATAGGCATCCAGCTGCATCGAATGGTAAGACTGTTCAAATTTATTATCAATTGTGTGTTGGCAATACACATTAATTCTTTTCAGTGGGACGCCATTGAGAATTCAATGTAGCGGGACGCCGCTGTAACGAACTTTGGCCAAGCACCTTAATACAAACTAATTAGTGGAAAAGACATTTCTGTTTATTCAAACTGTTTATTCAAATTTTTGTCAAAAAATTAAATTCGAACTCTTGTCGAAAAAATTTACTTCACAACTTTTTTCTAAAAAGCATTGTCTTCATATGGTAAAATTCGGATCGTCGATTCGAATTAATGGACTTAGACCCTTGAATGCTGCTAGTTATTGGGAATATCTTCGCAAATAATCTAACTAGCTATATTTATTGTTTTTAGTATTATATTATATTTTTATGGTGTATGATTTTACTATGAGTGTCAAGTAGTGGATTTTATTGATTGAAATTGTTTGGATTTTAATATATACTGGCATTTACCATTTGTCTAGGACATAATTTAATTAATAAATTCAATATTGGTCGCAAAATCTGAAAGTGCCCAGTAGTGATGAGCGGCAGGGGTAATAATCGAATTCGCGATATTTCGCGAATATTTGGCCGAATATTCGCCATATATTCGCAAATTCGCGAATTCATGGTCTCCAGGCATTATTTTCTTGATTGCGAAAATTCGCATACAATTTTTCGCATACAAATTCGCATGAACATGTATTTTCACAAAAATCAAATATTCGCAATTACGAATATATTTTGCGATATTCGAAATATTTGCGATTAAAATTCGCAATTCGAATATTCGTGATCAACACTAGTGCCCAGTATCTTTGTTTTCTAGAGTGTATATTGTTGAATAGATTGGGTGAATCTATTGCACTGAGAGCACCTAATTTGATCTTGGCTGATCCAGTACGTCACATCATATCTATATTGTACATGTGCTAATAAGTGAAAGTTAAGCCCGGGAACAAGGGATCACCAATAACGCAGTGCATCCAGCCAATCAGCAGATGGCCATCTCCTATGATGTCACTATAAAAATCCTAACCCAGCCCAGTCGCTGCCATTTTACAGTGAACTGAGCATAGGGACAGATGTGCTAAGTGCTAGGGAAAGTATTATTAGGGTGGCCACCTTGCTTCTTAGATAAGCAATCCCATTAGAGCTTTATTCTCAAATTGGGGTGCATAAGCTGTCTAAGGCTACTTTCACACTGCCGTTTCTGGGTCCGCTTGTGAGATCCGTTTCAGGGCTCTCACAAGCAGCCCAAAACGGAGCAGTTTAGCCTCAATGCATTCTGAATGGATAAGGATCCGTTCAGAATGCATCAGTTTGGGTCCGTTCCGCCCCCATTCTTCTCTGGAGGCGTACACCAAAACGCTGCTTGCATCGTTTTGGTGTCCGACTGACGATGTGGAGCCAAACGGATGCCTCTTGACTTACAATGTAAGTTAATGGGGACGTATCCGTTTTCACTGACACAATATGGTGCAATTGAAAACGGATCCGCCTCCCATTGACTTTCAGTGTAAGTCAAAACTGATCCGTTTGCATTATCATGAACATTTTTTTTTTGTTCATGGTAATGCAAACGGATCCGTTCTGAACAGATACAAGCGTTTGCATTATCGGTGCGGATCCGTCTGTGCAGAAACAAGATGGATCCTCACCTAACCCAGGTGTGAAAGTAGCCTATACTACTGTTATTGGGGTGTCGACATTGTTGTGTTTTGGACCCGTAACTGACCAAATACAGTTGCAAGAAAAAGTATGTGAACCCTTTGGAATTATATGGATTTCTGCACAAATTGGTCATAAAATGTGATCTGTTCTTCATCTAAGTCACAACAATAGACATTCACAGTCTGCTTAAACTAATAACACACAAAGAATTAAATGTTACCATGTTTTTATTGAACACACCATGTAAACATTCACAGTGCAGGTGGAAAAAGTATGTGAACCATTGGATTTAATAACTGGTTGAACCTCTTTGGCAGCAATAACTTCAACCAAACATTTCCTGTAGTTGCAGATCTTACGTGCACAAAGGTCAGGAGTAATTCTTGACCATTTCTCTTTACAGAACTGTTTCAGTTCAGCAATATTCTTGGGATGTCTGGTGTGAATCGCTTTCTTGAGGTCATGCCACAGCATCTTAATCGGGTTGAGGTCAAGACTCTGACTGGGCCACTCCAGAAGGCGCATTTTCTTCTGTTTAAGCCATTGTTGTTGATTTACTTCTATGCTTTGGGTCTTTGTCCTGTTGCAACACCCATCTTCTGTTGAGCTTCAGCTGTTGGACAGATGGCCTTAAGTTCTCCTGCAAAATGTCTTGATAAACTTGGGAATTCATTTTTCCTTTGATGATAGCAATCCGTCCAGGCCGTGACACACCAAAGCAGTCCCAAACCATGATGCCCCCACCACCATACTTTACAGTTGGCATGAGGTTTTGATGTTGGTGTTCTGTGCCTCTTTTTCTCCACACATAGTGTTGTGTGTTTCTTCCAAACAACTCAACTTTGGTTTCATCTGTCCACGGAATATTTTGCCAGTTCTGCTGTGGAACATCCAGGTGCTCTTGTGCAAACTGTAAACATGCAGCAATGTTTTGTTTGGACAGCAGTGGCTTCCTCTGTGGTATCCTCCCATGAAATCCATTCTTGTTTAGTGTTTTACGTATCGTATATTTGCTAACATGGATGTTAGCATATGCCACAGACTTTTGTAAGTCTTTAGCTGACACTCTAGGTTTATTCTTCACCTCATTGAGCAGTCTGCGCTGTGCTCTTACATCTTTACAGGACGGCCACTCCTAGGGAGAGTAGCAGCAGTGCTGAACCTTCTCCATTTATAGATAATTTGTCTTACCATGGGCTGATGAACAGCAAGGCTTTTGGAGATACTTTTATAACCCTTTCCAGCTTTATACAAGTCAACAATTCTTAATCGTAGGTCTTCTGAGAGCTCTTTTGTGCGAGTCATCATTCACATCAGGCAGTGCTTCTTGTGAAAAGCAAACCCAGAACTGGTGTATGTTTTTTATAGGGCAGGGCAGCTTTAACCAACACCTCCAATCTCATCTCATTGATTGGACTCCAGTTGGCTGACACCTCACTCCAATTAGCTCTTGGAAATGTCATTAGTCTAGGGGTTCACATACTTTTTCCACCTGCACTGTGAATGTTTACATGGTGTGTTTAATAAAAACATGGTAACATTTAATTCTTTGTGTGTTATTAGTTTAAGCAGACTGTGATTGTCTATTGTTGTGACTTAGATGAAGATCAGATCACATTTTATGACTAATTTGTGCAGAAATACATATAATTCCAAAGGGTTCACATACTTTTTCTTGCAACTGTAAGTGTGAACTGAGCCTAAGGCCTCTTTCACACGACAGTATGGCTTTTTCAGTGTTTTGCGGTCCGTTTTTCACGTATCCGTTGTGTTTCCATTTCTGTTCCGTTTTTCTGTATGGCATATACAGTATTACATAGAAAAAATTTGGCTGGTCATAAAATTTTCAATAGATGGTCCAGCAAAAACGGACCGTATACGGAAGACATACGGATGCATTTGCGTCCTGTTTTTTTTGCGGACCCACTGACTTTAATGGAGCCACGGAACGTGATTTGCGGGCAATAATAGGACATGTTCTATCTTTCAACAGAACGGAAAAACGGAAATACAGAAACGTAATGCATATGGAGTACATTCCTTTTTTTTTGCGGAACCGTTAAAATGAATGGTTCCGTATATGGACCATATACAGAACGCAAAAAACGGCCCATAAGGCTATATGCACGCGACCGTTGTGTGTTTTGCAGTCCGCAAATTGCGGATCCACCAAACACAGATGGCGTCCGTGTGCGTTCCTCAATTTGCGGAACAACACAGACAGCCATTAATATAACTGCCTATTCTTGTCCGCAAAACAGACAAGAATAGGACAGGTTATTTTTGGGGGGGGGGGGGGGGGGGGCGGATCACAGAATGGAGCAACGGATGCGGACAGCACACGGAGTGCTGTCCGCACCTTTTGTGGACCCATTGAAGTAAATGGGTCCGCATCCAAGATGCAAAAACTGCGGCTCGGATTCGGACCAAAACAACGGTCGTATGCATGTAGCCTACGACAATGCACATATCCATATAATATATACTATATGTGACTTGCCTGTCATACTGACGCACAGTAAGTGTTTCACTACCAGAAAGTACTAGCTATGCATGTTGCTTCAATTCACAGTGATGTACACCGAGATACACTCTCCCTACAGGCCGGGATATAGCTGATTTAACACGCTTTGTGTGAATTAATTTGGAACTATCATATTTATTTCCCCCAAAGTGGGGCGAATACTAATGAGCGCTTCCATTATGGAAGCGCTCATTAGTACCGGAGGACCAGGAAGCGTTGAAGGCTCTGTATTCACCGCTTCCTGGTCCTCGGCTGTCGGCTGCTCACAGCTTGAGAGTGCTCTGTGACCGAACGCTGTGCGTGCCAGTTCACAGCACAGCTGATAGAGGAGAAGAAGATCGCGGGCGGTGAGGAGCGGCGGCATCCAGGAGCAGGAGAGGTAAGTGCTTTATTTATTTTGCAATCTGAGGATGGGGGCTGCATTGTGGCTGGGGGCTGAATTATACAGTGAGGAACAGAAGTATTTGAACACCCTGCAATTTTGCAAGTTCTCCCACTTAGAAATCATGGAGGGGTCCGAAATTCACACTGTAGGTGCATTCCCACTCTGAGAGACAGAATAAAAAATAAAAAAAAATCAGGAAATCACATTGTGTGATTTTTAAAGAATGTATTTGTCTTGCACTGCTGAACATAAGTATTTGGACACCTGAGAAACAGCAAGAATTCTGTCTCTCAAAGACCTGTTACTGTGTGCCTCCAAAAAGTCCACCTTCACTCCACTCATTAATCTTACTTAGTAGCACCTGTCTGAGCTCTTTAAAGACACACAGCCAGGAATCCAAGGAGTGGCTCCGTAAGAAGCATATCAAGATTCTGGAGTGGCCTAGCCAGTCTCCAGACCTAAATCCAATAGAACATCTTTGGAGGGAGCTGAAACTCTGTGTTTCTCAGCGACAGCCCCGAAACCTGACAGATCTAGAGGAGATCTGTGTGGAGGAGTGGGCCAAAATCCCTGTTGCAGTGTGTGCAAAATATGGTCAAGAACTACAGGAAACGTTTGACCTCTGTAATTGCAAACAAAGGCTTCTGTACCAAATATTAACGCTGATTTTCTCAGGTGTTCAAATACTTATGTTCCGCAGTGCAAGACAAATACATTCTTTAAAAATCATATAATGGTTTTTCCTGATTTTTTTTTTTTATTCTGTCTCTCAGAGTGTGAATGCATCTACAGTGTGAATTTCAGCCCCCTCCATGATTTCTAAGTGGGAGAACTTGCAAAATCGCAGGGTGTTCGAATACTTCTGTTCCTCACTGTATATGACTGGGGGCTGAATTATATATGACTGCGGGCTGAATTATATATGACTGGGGGCTGATTATATATGATTGGGGGCCGATTATATAAGATTGGGGGCTGATTAACATATGGCTGGGGGCTGATTAACATATGGCTGGGGGCTGATTAACATATGGCTGGGGGCTGATTAACATATGGCTGGGGGCTGATTACATATGGCTGGGGGCTGATCACATATGGTTGGGGGCTGATCACATATGGCTGGGAGCTGATATGAGGCATGGAGGACTGATATGAGGCATGGGGGTCTCATCTGAGGTCTAATTTGGGGTCTTCTTTATATTGGGCTGTGATCTGAGGTCTGATCTGAGGTCTTATTAACATTGGGGATCTGATTGGGGCTGTGAGCTGAAATCTGATTAATATTTGGGGTCTGATTGGTGGTCTGACCTGAGGTGTAATGAAAAATATTGTTTTCCTCCTCTAAAACCGGTAATCACATTTTTTTTGAGAATTCGGTGAAGTGTCCAAACTGAATTTTTTAAATATTCGCTCATCTCTAGTCATGGAACAAAGTCATATCACAAGCATGCTGACATCACTGCTAGCGGCTAAGGACTACCGATATATCAGAGCACAGCATCAGACCTGAATGCACACAGCCATGTGACAGTATAGAAGGAAAAACACTGGTGTAGTAAATTAGCCACTGGGCCCCATCACGCACAAGAAGCAAGGTCAGACAGTTTACAGGCTAAAGATCTCTCTTCGGTTATGAAAATTGGGGTCCATGGAATCTGATGATTAACAATATGCATTCATTTCAATGTACTGAAGACCAACATATATATTTAAACAAGACCTTCCTTTTTAATTGTACATTTTCTTCACAGGAAAGTGTTCATATCGGCAAGATTTTGGAACCCATTTCTTGTGACCTCTCCTTGATTACCTTGCTGTAAACCACATGTAGTTTGATATTCACTGCACATTCTTTCTTGCGGCTAAGTGATCAATGGCACAGTAAACTCAAAGGCAAAAAATTGTATTTGTGTGGTTTTTCATGTAATAGCAAGTTAATAAATCATACAGTACACTGCTCAGCAAGGGTTTTCCACTAGCTCTAAATTTTGCAGCTAGTGACTGAGAACATTGAACTGAGCATGATAGAAATTCACTGGCACAAGGGTAGCATGTTTTTTTATTTTTCACATAATGACAGCTCTGAGGTTAAAAAGCAAAGTAGTTATGAAGACAGGAATTATAAGTTTATAAATCAAAGTTTCCCCATGAATGACTGGGCGGTGGTCATTTAGAAAGTTTTTTTTACTATAGTTATTCTTCCTGAAGTTGTTTGACATCTGTTTCAAAAGTCAAATAGAAAGCCCAAAACAATGATTTCTCACTTACATGGAGGTTTAACCAATTTTAATGACTCCACCAAAAGTCCATTCCTGCCAATAGTCAAACATGGCAATAGTAATGTTGTGTGGACGGTCCGTAGTGATGATCGAGCATGCAACACCAGTTCAGCTCGAGCATCTTGATGCTCGGCACATGGCGAAATTCGTTTGAATAACACATGTGCTCGAACGTAATGCTCGAGTCTCCACCCCGCACGTTTCTTGGCTGCTACGCCCTCACTGTAATGCCGTAGCCATGTTGGCTGCTGGCATTACAGTGATTGGCTGTCCGAAACGCGTCATTGGGTGCTATATAGCACCCGATGAGGCATGTTCGGCTCATTCTTAGTCAGGGAGAGCTGTGCCGAGGAAGGCACAGACAGTGTACGGAGTGATTTAAGAATATTTTTACCACCAAAACTTTTCAGATACCCAAAAGTCCTTTTAAGGACTATTGTGTGTGGCAGCAGCAATCTATATTTTTAGCGCAACCTGCGATAAATTGTTAAAACTTTACAGACCCAAAAGACCCAAATATGTATTTTTAGTTCACCCTGCGCTAAATAGCGTACAATAGTTAGGCCGCTGCAGACAGCGACATTAGCTGCGCCACATCTCCAGTGTAAGGTGTGCGCATCCAAAAAATATCTGTGACATACATTGTACTTTTTCAATAGACGGTGTCCGCTTCGGACAGTGACATAACCAGTGACACATCTGCAGTGTAACGTGTGCGCTGAAAAAAATTATCTGTGATATACAGTGTCCTTTTTCTGTAGACAGTGTCCCCTGCGGACAGTGATATTCGCTGCACCATATCTCCAGTGTAAAGTGTGCGCATCCAAAAAATATCTGACATCCAGTGCACTTTTTTCCGTAGACTGTGTACAGTGACTTAAGCTGCGCCACATCTCCTGAGTAAAGTGTGTGCATCCAAAAAATATCTGTGACATACAGTGTACTTTGTCAATAGACGGCGTGCGCTTCTGACAGTGACATTACCAGGGCCACATCTGCAGTGTAACATGTGCGCTTCAAAAATTTATCTGTGACATACAGTGTACCTTTTTACCTAGAAGCTGCAGACATTACCAGTGGTACCTCTCCTGTATAATGTTTCCTCATCCCAAATACCTGTGACATTCTCTGGAATTTTTTCATTAGCCGCTGGTGACAGCATCGACATTACCTGCGGGATATCTCCTGTGTGATGTTTCCACATCTCAAATACCTTTTTAAATTTGTTTGCGCATACACTTCCAAATCCTACGCTACTGTACGTGTGACAGACTTTCAATCATATATAACATTTAATATGAAGAAGACGAGCAGTAAGGTACGTGGAAGTGGCCGTGATGCTGATGGTGCATGCAGAGACCATGGCCCTGGGCGCAGTGAAACTGTGCCTGCTGCCGATACCTAGCATCATGACCCAGTTTGCAGGGCGGTGCAGGACACCACTCTTGAAGTCAGACCATTGCGACCAGGTGGTCGGTTGGATTGCAGCAGATAATGCTTCCAGTCGGTTAAGCACCGCCCTGTCTTCCACCAAGTCCAGTAGCCAAGAGTCTGCTCAACCCAATCCTCACCCTGATCCTCCTTCCTCCCACCATGGAGAGTCTGGACAAACAAGTAATCCCACACTCGGATATTCTGAGGAGCTCTTTTCAGCGCCATTCCTTGATTTGGCCCTCTCACCAAGCACGCTTGAACAGGGACAGATCTTGTGCCCTGATTCCCAAACTCTTGAGCATCCATAATCACAAGAAGATGGCGGTGGAAAAATGGCAATTACTGTTTAATGAGGTGGATGATGATGAGACATAGTTGCCAATAACTCAATGACAATTACTGTCTCAAGAGGTTGATGAAGAGTATGAGACGCAGTTGTCAATCACTGAGGTAGTGGTTAGGTCAGCAAGTCAGGAGGATGAGCAGAGGGAGGAAGTGGAAGAGGAGGTGGTTGATGATGAAGTCACTGACCCAACCTGGGAAGGTGGAAAGCCGAGCGAGGACAGCAGTACAGGGGGGGGGGGAGGGTTCTGCTGCATCACAACAGGCTGGAAGAGGCAGTGGGGAGACAAAAAGGATAAAGCTGGCCACACCAAACAGGCCCGCAACTGTTCCACGGAGCACCCCCTTGCGGAAATGTCCCTGGGGTAGGTGTTCCGCAGTATGGCGCTTTTCTGAGGAAAGTGCGGACGACAAAAGAATAGTAGTTTGCAACATGTGCCGTACCAAAATGACCTGGGGCGTGAACACTAGGAACCTCACCACCAACAGCATGATCCGCCACATGGCATCCAAGCACCATAATAAGTGGGGAAAACGCCTGGGTCCACAATCTGTGTCTGCGGGTCACACCACTGCCTCCTCTTCCCCTGTGTTACGTGCTGGCCAATTCCCTGTCGAAGGCGCAGGCCCTGATGCCTCCCGCCCTGCACCAGGACTTTTGAAAGCATCATCAGTGACCACATCCACTTCTGTGTCCCAGGGCAAATGTTCTTACCCCAGGCATTTGAACGCAAGGGCGTTCTAAATGTTCTTACCCCAGGCATTTGAACGCAAAGGCAAATATCCAGCCACCCACCCACAGGCGCCACTATTTTTCAAAGTGTTGATAAAAGATGTCAAGGGTGGAATCCAAATTCATATTCAATTTTGATTCCCTAGTCCCAAAGGGACTGAATGTGATCCCATGACTCTTGATTCTCTCCCCCCCTCCCCCTCTCCTAACCCAGATATTAATTCATCGAAACAATCTAAGTTATAACATGATTGATGAATGAGAACGGAAAGGATTGACTCTGTGTTTTAATTGCGCTTTATTGTGTTTTATATGTTTTTTACATTTTTTACTTATTTAAAAAATTATATTGTAACAAAAATTATATGGCATATTATTTAATTCATATTTAAGCAGCAATGGAGTATAAAATGCAATTTCTAAAAAATCGCATAAAAAAAAACGCACTTTAAGAAATATACAAGAAAAATTGCATACAATGACTATACCGGATAATCAGAGTTTTCCATGTTTTCTGTATGATGAGATCCTTGTCCGGACTTTGCCTTTTTCCACAATTTTATATAAAAGGATGTGGGGAAGCACTTCAAGGTTACCACTGAGGAAGGGGTCATCCAGACAACCCCGAAACGCGTATGGTTAATACCTTGTACCGGCATGCTGGGACAGTAGTTCCCCTGGACTTTTAAATTGAACAGCTGTGAGCAACGAACACCGAAGGGATCCCTGCACAAAAAGCCCCAAACAAAGTTCTGTGAGCGGATATCCAGGTGTCATCGTTCCCACAGCGCATTTTCCTAGGTCCGGACGTAGGATAAGGACATACTGGCCAGGTAAAACAAAGCAACACAGTTGCTCAAACAGGTGGGACGCCACCTTGTTGCACTTTGTGACTACCGACCTAAGACCGACGCATGTTCATAAGACTTGTTACGATATATGGAATTGCGATTTCTTTCAGACTGGAACAAGGGCTGCGGTATTTAATCCCAAACCGCAATATTGTTAGAAAGCATACGACTACCATTGCTGCTATGTGCTAAGTTTTTCTCTTAGTGAATTATGTGATTTTATGGTATTTTATTGGTATATTTTATTGTATATATATCGCGATTGTGGGAATCATTCCCTTAATAAATAGGTTGATCGATTTATCTCACCATTGAGTGCCTGGTTTAATCTTGATATTTTTCGCAATCTTCTCGTGACTAGGGTGGGTCACATAAACCAAGAGCACCTTGAATCCATTACCCAGCTGCAGTGATCCACAGACACTTTATTCAGATTTTTCATAGTGTGTCGTGCCCGCCTTACACCAACATGTGTCCCGTAACATCACACGTGCCCTGACCAACGCAGTCATTGGGAAGGTCCACATAATCACAGACACATGGACAAGTGCATTCAACCAGGGATGCCACATTTCCCTGACGGCACACTGGGTGAATGTTGTGAAGGCCGGAAGCGAGTCGTACCCTAGGATGGCACAGGTGCTACCGACGCCAAGGATTTCGGGCCCTAATTCCATCAGGGTTTCTGCCACCACCTGCGTTAGTGGCTCCAACCCCCACTTCTCCTCCTCCACTTCCACCTCTGAATTATCCGCGTGTAGCACCAGTCAGTCATTAGCTGGAAGCAGTGTAGCACTGCAGTGGGGAAGCGGCAACAAGCCGAGCTGAAGCTGATATGCTTAAGGGAAAAACAGCACATCGCTGCAACGCTGTGGTAGGGGTTAAGAGACCAGACTGTTGTGTGGCTCTCGCCACTTAACCTAGAACCAGGCATGGTTGTGTTTGATATTGTCTGTAACTTGGTGGTGGCTTTGGAGCTCGGCAAGCTCACACACATCCCATGCCTAGCCCACGTCTTAAACTTAGTGGTTCAGCGGTCCTACCCCAATTTAACTGAGCTACTGGTGAAGGTGCGCCGTGTGTGTGCACATTTCCGAAAGTCATCAACACTGCAGCAGCGCTTGAAATTTCCAGCTCACCGGCTGTTGTGCGACGTGAGCATGCGATGGAACTCGCATCCACATGTTGGCCAGGCTTTGTGAGCAGCAGAGGGCAGTAGTGGAATACCAGCTGCAACATGGTCGTCACGGTCTAATCAGCTTCTGCTATTCAAAAGCTAGGAGTGGGCATGGATGTCTGACCTCTGTGAGGTTTTAAGAAACTTTGAGGAATTAGCACAGACGGTGAGCGGCGATAGCGCTATTATCAGCGTAACCACCCCACTTGTGTGTCTACTCAAATGCTCGCTGCTCACAATTAAGGACGTTGCTTTGCATGTGGAAGAGGTGGAAATGGGGGAAGACATTACACAGGGTGATAGCCAGACCACCCTAAGTTCGTCAGTGCGAATTGGACGATGAAGAGGAGGAGGAGCAGGAGACGGTTGCATCCGCTACAGAGGGTAGTACCCATGGAAGTTTAATGCGTGGGTGGGCAGAAAAGGAGGAAAAGGATGAGGAGATTGAAAGTGATCTTTCTGATGATGACAGCGAAGTCTTGCCTGTTGGTACTCTGGCACACATGGATGACTTCATGTTAGGCTGCCATTCCCGGGACCCACGCGTTATACGTATTTTAGACAACATGGATTACTGGTTGTTCACCCTTCTCGACCCCCGCTTCAAAGAGAACTTCTCATCTCTAATTCCTCTAGTGGAGAAGATGAGCAAAATAGTGCAATACCAGAAGATCCTTGTTGAAAAATTGTTCCAACAATTTCTATCTGACAACGCTGGCGGCAGAGTCCCTAGTTCCGTGGCCAACCAAGGAGGGGAGACAAGGGGAACACACAGCAGTACCAACAGAGGCAAGGCAACACTCTCCAAAGCCTGGGACAGTTTCATGACACCCCGCCAGCACCCTCACCCTGATGCGCCGCCTAGTGTCACAAGGAGGGAAAAATTTGGGAAGATGGTGAAGGAGTACATAGCAGACCATGTCAGCGTCCTCAATGATCCCTCAATGCCTTACAACTACTGGATGTCCAAGCTGGACACGTGGCACGAACTGGCGCTCTACGCCTTGGAAGTGCTGGCCTGCCCTGCCGCCAGCTTTTTGTCTGAGTGGGTATCTAGTGCTGCTGGTTGCATTATAACAGATAAGCGTATCCGCCTGTCAACTGAAAATGCTGACAGGTTGACTCTTATAAAAATGAACAAGGCCTGGATTGACCATGACTTCTCAACTCCACCAGAGGAAAGCTGATGAACATAAAGGAACTTTAAATGTGTTGTTTTTAATGTACTAAATGCATTGTATTCCCATGCACCCCTTCCACCACAAACAAGGGTATATGGTTGAATCTTCCTTTTCTCATCCTCCTTCTCCTCTTCCATCATATCAACAGGCTTATTCGTCGCATATAATGCCCTCGTATATTTGCCCTTCGCATATAATGTTTTACAGGGTCAGCTCAGCTGCTGGCTCTCGTATATAATTTTTTAGAGGGTCAGCTCACCAGCAGACCTTCACCTACAATCTTTTACAGAGTCAGCTCCCCTGAAGGCCCTCGCATATAATGTTTTAAAGGGTCAGCTGACCTGCACGCCTTTACCAACAAAAACGGGAGAGGAGCAATAAAGGTAAAAGAAACAAAACAAAGCAAAATAAATTACAATTACCTTCATAATGATTACCGTATTTACAGTATGTTGAGGCAAGCCAGAAAACTAATTTAGGCCTATTGCACACGGCCGTATCGCTTTTTCAGTGTTTTGCGGTCCGTTTTTCATGGATCCGTTGTTCCGTTTTTTGTTTCCGTTGTGTTTCCGTTTCTGTTCCGTTTTTCCGTTCCGTTTTTCCGTATGGCATATACAGTATACAGTAATTACATAGAAAAAATTGGGCTGGGCATAACATTTTCAATAGATGGTTCAGAAAAAACGGAACGGAAACGGAAGACATACGGATGCATTTCCGTATGTGTTCCGTTTTTTTTGCGGATCCATTGACTTGAATGGAGCCACGGACTGTGATTTGCGTACAATAATAGGACATGTTCTATGTTAAAACGGAACGGAAAAACGGAAATACGGAAACGGAATGCATACGGAGTACATACCGTTTTTTTTGCGGAACCATTGAAATGAATGGTTCCGTATACGGACCGTATACGGAACACAAAAAAAGGCCAGTAAACGGGAAAAAAAAACGGCCGTGTGCAATAGGCCTTAAAGGGATTGTCTAAGAAAAATAAGTGCATTCAGTGAAGGTCAACGCCTTATCTGAGAAACTGTACACCAAGAATAGCTTAAGTGGTCAAAAACTTTTTCACATGGATGATATAGATGTTAGTTTTTTTTTCCCTTTAATAAGAGAAATTATCATTTGAAAACATGTATTCTGTGTTTGCTCGGGTTGCATTGGTCTTGAAATCTAAATTTTGATTAAAGATTGTTAAAATTAAGTTTCAAACCATCAATGCCTCATTCACACGTCAGTGTTTTAGTCAGTGATTTCCATCAGTGATTGTGAGCCAAAACCAAGATTGGAGCCTCCAGAGACATAAGGTATAAGCGCTCATGCCACGGCCGTGTGCCAGCCGGGCACGTGCTGCAGACCGCAAATTGCAGTTCGCAATGCACAGGCACGACCGTGGGGCAGCCGCATGCGGATTGCGGACCCATTCACTTGAATGGAGTCTGCAATCGCATCCGACGGTAGTGCATGCCCTACTTTTTTGCGGTGCGGAGGCATGACCAGAAACACCACGGAAGCGATCCGTGATGCGGGGTGCACACGGCCGATGTTCGTGTATTGCGAACCCCCTGTATGAGGCCCACAATACGGCCACTGCCGGGCAAAGGCCGTGGGCATGAGCTCTAAGGGAAAGATTTGCACCTGTTCTGTGTTTATAGCTGCACCTGGTTTTGACTCAGATTCACCAATGAGGCATCAAACAAGATTTTTTTCACTGCATGGTAAAGTAAGGCTTGGTTCATATCTGCCACAGGTTATGCTAAAAATTTAAAGACAAACATCATGTATGCAGCTATATTTTGTCTGGCAGGATGCCGAAATTCATGACAGAAACTCAACAGACCCCATTATAGTGAATGGGATCTGTTGGGCATCAGCTGTATCTGACATATGCCAAATCCGGTGATGAAGGTATTCAGTTCCAATACCTGAGCAAAATACTGAAATGTGGATGCATATGTGAACCCAACCTAAGCAACTCATCTGAGTACTGAATCCAATTATCCAATCAGCTGATATTCCAAGTAATCATCACTTCTAAATTAGTAAATTTAGGAGTATTCTTAAAGGGGTTGTCTCATGAACAATGGGGGTATTTTGCTAGCATTTGCCCCCATTGTCTTATAGGTGCGGGTCCCACCGCTGGGGCCTGCATCTATATCAAGAACGGAGCCGCCAAGGTAGTGGCTGGAGGACTCCGGTCTGGCCACCACCAAGCCGGTTCCCCATAGAAGTGAATGGGAGTGTACAGCGCATGCGCTGCCCCCGCCCCCTTTCTTTTCTATGGGGCCGATGGAAAAAGCTGAGCCAGCACTCGGTTATTTTCGCCGACCCCAAAGAAAATGAATGGAGGGCAGCTGCGCATGTGCAGTGTGCCCTCCTTCACTTGTGGGGCTCCGTTCTCGATATAGGTGCAGGTCCCAGCGGTGGGACCTGCACCTATAAGACAATGGGGGCATATCCTAGCTATATGCCTCCATTGTCCATGATGAGACAACCCCTTTAATGTAGATGACTTTAATTTCTATTATCCAGAAGTTAATGATAGATAAAATGCTAAATATTTTTTATTTTTTAAACACTAACACTTCAGTATTTGTTGCATATTCGAGTTATTGCCCTTGGAATGGAAGCATCCTTCACAAAGTATGTCTCTACAACCCCAAATCCAAAAAAGTTGGGATGCTGGGTAAAATGTCCATAAATATCAATAAAAACAGAGTGCAATGATTTCCAATTCTCATACACCCATATTTTATTCACAATAGATCATAGAAAGGGAGACATTTTATCATTTCATGAAAAAAAAACTAATTTAGAACTTGATGGCAGCAATTAGTGTTGAGCGAAGTGAAACATTGAAAGCGGAATTTGGTTTAGGAAAACTTCAATTTGCAACAAATCCAAATTTGTTAGAGCTTTGTGGTAACGAATCAGTAAATGTAAGAAGTCCAAGAAGATGACAGATATTGCCATGCAGACAGCCAATCTGCAGATAGCCGCCCCCTGTGATGTCCCAACGCTATAAAACCCTCATCCCATGTGGTCTCCACCATTGTCCTGTGAGCTTAGCATAGGCAGAAACATGACAAGCGCTCATGTGCTAGGGACAGTGTTACTGAAAATGATTAATAGAAGAATATTGAATCCAGAGGAAAAAAAGCAGGCTGGTTTGAGAGCTGCATTTATACAAGCAGCCAAATAACGCGAGTTTGTGAGCGTTCACGTGTTTGAGTTCCAGTGTGTGTTTGTATTAAGTGTGTGACTTTAGATTACGTGACTTGAGATTCTGGAACTTTGGGAGGGGACTACAGTAAGTTAGATTCTTATCACTGCACTATATTGTATTTGTTCTCTTTTCTTGTGTAATCCCCACTTAGTATGTGCTCCATTATTGACAGCGCAGTCCGTGCACATCTTATCTAATGTATGCAGTCCTGGAACAGCCATTTGATCGTGCATATCTTTGTTCAAAATGTGAGCAAATTGCCAGTTTGGAATCATACATTGAGTATCTAAATGGTCAAATTTCAACACTGAGAAGTGTTGACAATTTGGAAAACAGTTTGCTGCTCACTGAGCAAGCACTCTATGGGGTAGATGTGGGGGAGGGTGGTAGCGTGGAGACTCAGGAAGGTGAGGTAGCTAGCTGGGTAACAGTTAGAAAGCGGGGGAGAGGGAAGAGTTCCAGGGAGGCTAACCCTGAACTGACACACCCCAACAAGTTTGCACGGTTGACAGATGAGGGGGATGTCAGTTCAGGGAGAGCACTGCTGCAGCCGGACACTTCCCCTGCCAGTCAGGGGAATGTCAGCTGCAGTAAGCAGGGGACCAGGAGAGCAGGGCAAGCCAGACAGGTGCTGGTAGTGGGAGACTCAATTATTAGGAGTACAGATAGGGCAATCTGTCACAAGGACCGGAATCATCGAACAGTGTGTTGTCTTCCTGGTGCTCGAGTTCGACATATCGCGGATCAGGTTGACAGACTACTGGGAGGGGCTGGAGAAGATCCAGCGGTCATGGTCCATATCGGAACCAATGGCAAAGTTAGAGGTAGGTGAAGCGTCCTTAAAAAATGATTTTAGGGATTTAGCTTAAAAGCTTAGGGCAAGGACCTCAAAAGGTAGTGTTTTCTGAAATACTACCGGTACAATGAGCCACACAAGAAAGACAGAGAGATTAGGGAGGTTAACAAGTGGCTCAAGAACTGCTGTAGGAAGGAGGGGTCTGGGTTCCTGGAGAACTGGGCCTACTTCTCTGTTGGCTACAGGCTTTATCGTAGGGATGGGCTGCACCTCAATGGGGAAGGGGCAGCTGTGTTGGGGGAGAAGATGGCTAGAGGGTTGGAGGAGTGTTCAAACTAGGCACTGGGGGAAGGGTAATTACGTTATAGGATGGGAAGATAGTGCAGATAGAGACCGGAGGCAATGTAATGGGACTGGGGGTGTAATGGAAGGAGGGACTAGAACAGCTCAGAAGGAAAAGTGTAGGGTACAAGATATACATAAACCTCATAAAAGTATGCATACAAATGCCAGAAGCCTGACTAATATAACTGGGGAACTAGAATTAGTAATGTGTGAGGAGGACTATGACATAGTGGGAATAACTGAGACATGGCTGGATGATAGCTATGACTGGGCGGTTAATGTACGGTTACAGTCTGTTTAGAAAGGATCGCCAAAACCAGAGAGGGGGAGGGGTCTGCCTTTATGTAAAGTCCTGTCTAAAGCCCACACTCTGGGAAGATATAAGTGATGGACATGAACATGTGGAGTCACTGTGGGTAGAAATACATGGAGGAAAAAACAATAATAAATTACTAATAGGAGTTTAATATAAACCACCTAATATACCAGAGTCCACAGAAAATCTACTACTAAACGAGATAGACGAGGCGGCAGATAATAATGAGGTCGTTATTATGGGGGACTTCAACTACCCAGATATAGACTGGGAAACTGAAACTTGTATATCTCAAAAAGGAAACAGGTTCTTGGCAATAACCAAAGACCATTACCTTTCCCAACTGGTTCAGGACCAGGTGAAGGTTGGGGGACACATGGGAAATAGTGACCATAAAGTAATAACCTTCCAATTATCATTCAAAGGAGTGTTTCTTCAGGGAGGAACAAAAATACCAAATTTCAAAAAAGCTAAATTTAGCCAACTAAGAGAAGCTATAGGCCTAACTAACTGGGACAAAGTCCTCAAAAATAAAAATACAGCCACAAAATAGGATATTTGTTAAAATCTAATTGTGGGAGGTACATACCTTATGGGAATAAAAGGTTATGGAACAAGAAAAATGTGGATAACTAGAACTGTAAAGAAAGCAATAAATGACAAAAAGAAAGCATTTAAATCACTAAAACAGGAGGGTAGCAAGGAAGCACTGAAAAACTATAAGCAAAAAAATGGAATATGTAAAAATCAAATAAAAGCAGCCAAACTAGAGACCGAGAGATTAATTGCCAAAGAGAGCAAAACTAACCCTAAAATGTTTTTCAATTATATAAATGGTAAAAAGTGTAAATTTGAAAGTGTGGGCCCTCTACAGAGTAATGAGGGGGGAGTTGCAGAGAATGAAAAGGAGAAAGCAAAGCTATTAAATATTTTTTTTCTCCACTGTATTTACTGTAGAAAATAAACTGTCTGATGAAATGCAGAATATAAAAGTGAATTCCCCATTAAAAGTGCCCTGTCTGACCCAAGAAGAAGTACAGCGGCATCTTAAAAAGATTAAAATAGACAAATTGTCAGGACCAGATGGCATACACTCCCATATCCTAAGAGAATTAAGTAATGTTATAGCCAGACCCTTATTTCTGATATTTAAGGACTCTATACTGACAGGGAGTGTTTCACAAGATTGGTGCATAGCAAATGTAGCGCCAATATTCAAAAAGAGTCCAAAAACAGAGCCCAGAAACTATAGACCGGTAAGTTTAACATCTGTGATGGGTAAACTGTTTGAAGGTTTTCTAAGAGAGGCTATCTTGGAGTACCTCAATGAAAATAAGCAAATAACGCCATATCAGCGTGGCTTTGTGACGGATCGGTCATGTCAAACTAATTTAATCAGTTTCTATGTGGATGTAAGTTGTAGACTCGTCAGCGGCGAATCAATGGATGTCGTATATCTGGACTTCTTCAAAACATTTTACACTGTAGCACATAAAAAGTTAGTATATAAAATAAGAATGTTTCGACTTGGAGAAAATGTCTATATCTGGGTAGTTAACTGGCTCAGTGATAGAAAACAGAGGATGGCTATTAATGGTACACACTCAGATTGGGTCACTGTCACTAGTGGAGTACCTCAGGGGTCAGTATTGGGCCCTATTCTCTTCAATATATTTATTAATGATTTTGTAGAAGGCTTGCAGAGTAAAATATAAATTTACACTAAACTGTGTAAAGTAATTGACACGGAAGAGGACAGTATACTGCTACAGATGGATTTGGATAGATTGGAGGCTTGGGCAGATAAGTGGCAGATGAGGTTTAACACTGAAAAATGTAAGGTTATGCACATGGGAAGGAATAATACAAGTCACCCATACATACTAAATGGTAAAACACTGAGCAACACTGCCATGGAAAAAAAAAACTAGGAATTTTAGTTAACAGAAAACTAAGCTGTAAAAACCAGTGTCAGGCAGCTGCTGCCAAAGCCAATAAAATAATGGGTTGCATCAAAAGGGGCATAGATGCCCGTGATTAGAACATAGTCCTACCACTTTACAAATCACTAGTCAGACCACACATGGAGTACTGTGTACAGTTCTGGGCTCTTATGAACAAGTAAGACATTGGAGAGCTGGTGAAGGTACAGAAGAGGGCAACTAAAGTAATAACTGGAATGGGGGACTACAGTACCCTGAAAGATTATCAACATTAGGGTTATTCACTTTAAAAAAGACGACTGAGGGGAGATCTAATTACTAGACAAAAAAAAAATATCAAGGAGCCATTGGCTTCTAACCTGAAAAATGTAGGGGCCAAATAAAATTATTAGTCGCCAAATTTAAAATACATATAATTACGGTATAATAAAAAGAAAAAAAAAAGACATTTCTTATCTAGGGTTGTCACGATACCAAAATGTTGATTCGATTTCGATACCATAAAAAAGTATTGCGATACTTGATATGACGCAAAAAAAATAAAAGCCACGTGTATTCCACATTTTATGGAACGTCTGGACCATAATAAAACAGTCAGATCCCAATTTTTGTCAGGACAAAAATTCCTGTTACGGCGTAATATTTTAATAGTTCGCACTTTTTCGGGCATGGTGATATGTAATAGTTTTATTTTTTTTATTGCCCCTTGCAGACAAGCCTTCCTCCCGCAGTGAGTCCGCAACGCAGCTCCCGGCCTGACCTCCCAGCGCTGCCGGGGGTCACATAGCATTATATTGATTTATGATGCTATGTAACCCTTATCATTTTGGAATGTATTGGATAACACTGGCATAATGCTGCCAGTGTTATCCAATACATTCCAGAACTGTAAGGCCCCTTTCACATGGGCGAGTATTCCACACGGGTGCAATGCATGACGTGAACGCATTGCATCCTCACTGAATCATTTCATTTCAATGGGGCTGTGTACATGAGCAATGTTTTTCTCGCATCACTTGGGCGTTGCATGAAAATCGCAGCATGTTTTATATTCTGCGTTTTTAATGCAATGCAGGCCCCATAGAAATAAATGGGGCTGCGTGAAAAACACATTGCATCTGGATGCACTGTGTTGCATTGCATTTTTCACACAAGTAACTTAGCAACACTCAAGGGATATCAGACAGAAAGTAGGAGTTTTTCTGCGTCTGGCTGTGTCTGGCGTGAGAGGCAGAAGTTGGCAGCACCATTTTCACAGCCTTTGCGGAGCCAAACTTTGCAAAAATGCCCAAGACACAATGGACGTAATGAATGGACGTGGAGAAGCTAATTGTTTTGGTGCATGACAGGCCCTGCCTCTGGGATTTTTGTTCTGGGGAGTACCAGGACCGTTATAAGAAAGAGGCCATCTGGGTGGAGGTAACCCAGGATCTCTTCGCCACCATCTGGGAGAAAATCCAAGGGCAAAATCCGAAGAATTTAAGTAAGTAGACAATGTATACTTGTTTGATCCTTGCTGTGCTCCCTAGTATATAGGCCATGTCATATGTTATCCTCTGTATAACTTTATAATTGCCTACATTTTCCTTTCTTGTCTTTTTATTACCAGTTGAAGAGGTCAAGAATCGTTGGAGGAGCTGCCGTGACCAGTTCCGTAAAGAAATGAAGCACCATGGGCAGAGTGGATCTTGTCCACCCAAGAAAAGGCCCTATATTTTCAAGGAGCAGCTGATGTTCCTCCGTGATGTCATGAAGCTGCGTCCGTAAGTACATATTACATTCTACACACTGACTGCTACATGTTACAGCAATACACACTGTATATAGAATACTTAGGTACTGTGATTGGTAACAATTGTTAAATGTGAAATGCCATAGTTGGCGGTAGCAACCATTCACATTCCTCCTTTCTTTAGCAAAAGTATGAGAACAACATGACAAGTGGAATAGGAATTATTGGTATGGCCACCTATGATACTTATAATTTACAGAATGTAGCTAAATGACGACATATGTCATATGTAGTTTTGGTCATGTAGTACTATGTGACAAATGTATTTAGCTCATGATAGGAATATGTGAAATTATTATTTTAAATCCTAAATAGTGTTCAGATAGTTATGTAGTATGTTTATTATCTTTTTTCTAGAACGGAGGACAACCTAGAGGAGAAAGAGTCGGCACCGCACCTTTCCAGTGCGTGTGAAGAAGACACTACCTCAGGGCAGATGGAGAGTTCTTCAGGACCCAGCACTGGGGTATCCCAGTACTCTGAGCCCCCTTCCCAAACAGCCTAACCTGGCCCTCAGTATCAGGGTTCCCCTCGCTGTAGTTAACGTCAAGCAGGCACGAGGGGTGGTATCCGCGACGGATACCACCCCTCGTGCCTGTTTGACGTCAACTTACGAGACGCGGTATGGTCCCTGGTTACAAAGACATGACGTTACACCCTCCCAGAGGAGTATGTAAGGTCAGCTTGGTACAGTTTACACAGACACCTCCTGTCCACGCGGTCACAGAGAGGCAACAAGCTGAGAGGGCCTTTTCACTGCCGCAATGAAACAGCGCCTTCTCAGCCCAGGTAATCTGCCACCAGCTTCTCGTTTGATATAAGCCCGGTCCGCTAACTGGATTATATGAGGTGAGAAACCAACCCGCGGTAGCTTATAACTAGGCCGAAACACGGACGTGGGGATTCATGATCGACATACAAGACAGCACAAGATTAATTTATATATTAAGGGCACACTAGATATAACACTATACACACAGAATTTATACAGTGGTATGAGGTTGCAAATAGACTTGAGCGGACACCTGTATGTTCCTGTTCGACGGGTTTGGCCGAACTTCAGAAAAAAGTTTGAGTTCGGAACCTGAACTTGACCCCAAACCCCAACCCCATTGAAGTCAATGGGAACCCGAACTTTTGAGCACTAAAATGTCTGTAAAAATGTAATGGAAAGGGCTAGAGGGCTGCAAATGGCATCAAAATGTGGTTAAGAGCATGGCAAGTGCTCTGCAAACAAATGTGGATAGGGAAATGACTTTAAATAACATAAAATAGGTAAAAATGAAAAATAATAATCTTGATCTAGGAGGACGAGGTCTATATGGAGTAGGAGGTTGAGGAGGCGGTGGATGTGGTGGTGTAGGTGGAAGCGGCGGTGGAGGAGGAGGTAGCCTACTCTGCTTTTTGGTTTTAAATTTTATTTTTAAAATTAGGGTACACCCCAAAACATTGGGAAATATAACCTGTGATAACCCCCTCCAGTCATGCTAAACACACGTTCAGACTATACACTGGCTGCAGGGCAGGCCAGCACCTCCAAGGGGTAAAGGGCAAGCTCAGGCCATGTGCCCAATTTGGAGACCCAGAAGTTGCAGGGGCTGACCCCTGTCAGTCAGTTTGTCTAGGCGTGTGCACACTTACTGCCCCACCATGTCGCACTTCCCCGTGATGTTCATGATCCAATTTGATATCTGCTCTATCAACTTTCGATGTTCTTTTATGCGCCTACCATGGTGATCACGGGTGGCGGGGAATCAGGGTTCCAGGCCAGAGAGGGAGCATGAGAAAGAGAGACCACATCCAAGGGAGGATTCATTTTTACAAATTTAAAATTATAGAGTTGAAATATGGGAGAAATTATTAAAGCATAAAAGTATGACAACTTTTCAAAGTTTAAGCATTGAGTGAAAGGATGTGGTGCGCAATAATTACTGAATAATTTATTAAATGTTATTCCCTGTCACCTATGCATAGTAGGTATTTATTCACATCTAAAATTGTATAATGTCAACCCAAGAATGTAACAGAATTTTTTTTGAAATTTATTAAAGGGAATCTGTCACCTGCTTATACCATTTTAAGCTGTCACCATCGCCATGTTCACTAAAGTACCTCATTTCCTGCAGTCTTCTTCTTACTTTAATCTGTTTTGTTCTTTTGATAAAAAAAGCCCTTTTTATGATATGCTAATGAGGCTCCAAGGTGCCCAGAGGGGCATTTTTTTCCTCTCTGGTGCCCAGTGACGCCCCCCTGCAGTGCCCAGCCCGCCTTAATTTGAATCCTAAGAACGCCTCCTGATCCTCAAATAACCTCCCACAGCCCCGGCAAATGGTTTCGCCCCCTCACCACGTCATCGTCTACCTTCTAGAAATGCCCCGTCCTTCCTGTCGGCGGTCAGAAATCTTGCGCAGGCGCAGTACCGCCTGTGGCCTGCGCGATCATTAACCTCCTCAGGGCAACAGCGCTCAGATTACGTCACTGGGCTCGGCGCATGCCCAGTGAGACTTTTGAGGCTGTTGCCCTGAGGAGGTTGATGATCCCGCAGGCGGTACTGCGCCTGAGTGAGATTTCTGACCGCCGACAGGAAGGACAGGGCATTTCTATAAGGTAGACTATGACGTGGGGAGGGGGCGGAACCATTTGCCGGGGCTGTGGGAGGTTATTTGAGGATCAGGAGGCGTTCTTGGGATTCAAATTAAGGCAGGCTAGGCACTGCAGGAGAGAGTCACTGGGCACCAGAAAGGACAAAAACGCCCCTCTGGGTACCTTGTAGCCTCATTAGCATATCATAAAAAGGGCTTTTTTATCAAAAGGACAAAACGAAATAAAGCAAGAAGAAGACTGCAGGAAATAAGGTACTTTAGTGAACATGGCGATGGTGACAGCTTAAAATGGTAAAAGCAGGTGACAGGTTCCCTTTAAGCTGTCAACTAGGTAGAGGAGGGGTATATTACACCCAAAAATTGGTGAATTTCACCCAAAAATGTAACCGACAATATTTTTTTCTTTTTTTAACCTGTCTACTAGATATAGCAGTGGTACTTCACACCTAAAAATTTGAGAATTTTACCAGTAAGTGTAACTGACAACTATTATTTTTTAACCTGTCTACTAGGTAGATCAGTGGTACCATACACTCAAAAATTGGTGAATTTCACCCAAAAATGTAAATGACAAAGTAGTGAAATGATATAAAATACGTACAAAAAAAAATAAATTAATTTAGAAGGTGGAGTTCCATATGGAGTAGAAGTTTGAGGAAGCAGTGGATGTAGCGGTGTAGGTTGAGGAGGACAAGGTAGCCAACACAGGTTTTTGGTTTTAATTTTATTTTTTAAAATTAGGGTACACTCTAAAAGAATGTGAAAAATCCAAAATACAAGAATGAGCAATTGCGCTGCAGTATAAATATGGCTGGTTAGTGCCGGTAAACATGTCTATTCTGCACAAGGTACGGACAAGGCCTGAGGGATCCATGCCTGGTTCATTTTAATGAATTTGAGCTTGTCCACATTGGCTGTGGACAGGCGGCTGCACTTGTCTGTGATAACGCCCCCTGCCGTGCTAAACACACGTTCAGATAATACACTGGCTGCAGGGTAGGCCAGCACCTCCAAGCCGTAAAGGGCAAGCTCAGGCCATGTGCCCAATTTGGAGACCCAGAAGGTGAAGGGGGCAGACCTGTCATTCAGTATGTGTAGGTGTGTGCACACATACTGCTCCACCATGTTGGTGAAATGCTGCCTCCTGCTAAGACGTTCCATATCAGCTGGTGGTGCTGGTTGTTGTGGCGTGCTGACAAAGCTTTTCCTCATTTTGGCCATGCTAACCCTGCCTTCTGAGGTGCTGATAGTGCCCCAGCTGTGTTGGTGACCTATTCCTCGTCCTCTGCCTTCACCTTGTGCTTCCACTGTGCCCCCGCTATCAGGTGGGAATGCCACCAGCAGCGCGTCTACCAGCGTGCGCTTGTACTTGCGCATCTTACGATCATGCTCCAGTGAGGGAATTAAGGACAGTCGTTGTCCTTGTAACGGGGATCCAGCAGCGTGGCCACCCAGTAATCAGCACAAGTTAGAATGTGGGCAACTCAGCGGTCGTTGCGGAGACACTGCAGCATGTAATCGCTCATGTGTCCCAGGCTGCCCAGAGGCAACGAAAAGCTGTCCTTTGTGAGAGGTGTATCGTCTGTGTCCTCTGTATCCCCCCCATCTACGCACCAGTGATGTCCAAAAGCTGGCCTGGGTGCCACCCTGCTGTGAACATGGTTCCTCCTCCTCTATCTCCTCATCCTCCACCTCGTCATCCTCCAGAACTGTGCCCTGGCTGGTCAATTGTGTACCTTGGGTTTGTGGGTGCAGGAACCCACCCTAGGAGCCACTTTGGAATCACTGGCTGGAAACCCTACGAAATGATCCCTCTTCTTCCTCCTCCTCCCTTGCCACATCCTCTTCCATCATCGCCAGGAGCGTTTTTTCAAGGAGGCATAGAAGTGGGATAGTAACACTGAGAACGGCGTTATCGGCAGTGGCCATGTTGGTGGAGTGCTCGAAACAGCACAACAAGGAACACAGGTCTCACATGGAGGCCCAGTCATTGGTGGTGAAGTGGTGCTGTTCCGCCGAGCGACTCACCCGTGCGTGCTGCAGCTGAAACTCCACTATCGCCTGCTGCTGCTCGCACAGTCTGGCCAGCATGTGCAAGGTGGAGTTCCATCTTGTGGGCACGTCGCATATGAGGTGGTGAGCGGGAAGGCCGAAGTTACGCTGCAGCACTGACAAGCGAGCAGCAGCAGAGTGAGAACGCCAAAAGCACGCACAGACGGCCCGCACGTTATATGCACAGCTCTGACATATCGCGGTAATTTTTAAGGAATCTCTGCACCACCAAGTTCAGCACATGCGCCAGGCAAGGGATGTGCGTCAAACCGGCTAGTCCCAGAGCTGCTACGAGATTTTGCCCATTATCGCACACCACCAGGCCGGGTTTGAGGCTGACTGGCACAAACTACTTATCGGTCTGTTGTTCAAGGCCCGTCCACAGCTCTTGCGTGGTGTGGGGTTTGTCCCCCAAACAGATACATTTTAAAACTGCCTGCTGTCATTTACCCCTAGTTGTGTTGAAGTTGGTGGTGAAGGTGGTACGCTGACCAGATGAGGAGCTGGTAGAGGATGAGGAAGCAGAGTAGGAGGAGGAAGCAACAGGAAGCAAACTGAAGCGCCCTGCAATCCTCGTGGTGGAAGGACATGCGCCAAACTGCTATCCGCCTCAGGCCCAGCCACCACTGCATTTACCCAGTATGCTGTTATGGAGATATAACGTCCCTGACCGTGCTTACTGGTCCACGTATCCGTAGTCAGGTGCACCTTGCCATAGATGGCGTTGCGCAGAGCACACCTGATTTTGTCCCCTACTTGGTTGTGCAGGGAAGGGATGGCTCGCCTGGAAAAGTAGTGGCGGCTGGGCACGATGTACTGTGGGACAGCCACCGCCATAAGGCCTTTAAAACTATCCGTCTCCACCAGACGGAATGACAGCATTTCAAATGCCAGTAATTTAGAAATGCTGGCAATCAGGGCTAGGGATCGCGGGTCGGTAGGGGGGTACTTCCACTTCCTCTCCAGCGTTTGGGAGATGGAGAGCTGAACGCTTCCGTGGGACATTGTAGAGATGTTTGGTGACTCAGGAGTTGGTGGCAGATCCTCTGTTTGCGGGTGGCAGGTGGCACTGTCACTCCAGAGGTGGATGAAGAGGCCGAGAGTGCAGCAGAAGAAGAAGCAGGAGGAGCCAGAGACCTTTCTTGGTTTCTGAGGTGTCTACTCCACTGCAGCTCGTGCTTTGCACTTAAATGCCTGGTCATGCAGGTTGTGCTCAGGTTGAGAACGTTTATGCCTCGCTTCAGGCTCTGATTGCACAGCGTGCAAACCACTCATGTCTTGTTGTCAGCACATTGTCTGAAGAGGTGCCACGCCAGGGAACTCCTTGGAGCTGGCTTTGGTGTGCTCGGTCCCTTGCTGCAGTGGGCAGTAGCTCCGCTTTTGCACCCTGCTCCCTCTTCTGCTGTGCTGGTGGCTCTGTGCGACCACCACCTCTTCCTCCGAACTACATAGGTCACTCGCATGACCTTGATTCCATGTGGGGTCGAGGACCTCATCGTCCTCCACATTATCTTCCACCCAGTCTTCACCCCTGCCTTCCTTGTCGGTCTGCACACTTTTGAAGCCCCAGCAGTTGGCACCTGGGTTTCGTCATCATCCGAGACGAGCTTCAATGGTCCTCCCATGTACTCATCTTGAAAGATAAGTGGTTGGGCATCGCTGCACTCAATCTCTTCCACTTCTGGGGCAGGGCTAGGTGGATGGCCCTGGGAAACCCTGCTAACAGAGCCATCAAAAAGCAGAAGAGACTGCTGCATGACTTGGGGCTCAGACTGCTTGGCTGATTTGCAAGGGGGTGAGGTGAAAGACTGATGGACATTGGCTGCAGGTGCCAACTGTGGTCTTTCAGCAGGAGACTGGGTGGGAGACAATGTGAAGGAACTGGATCCACGGTCAGCAACCCAATCTACTATCGCCTGTACTTGTTCAGGCCTCACAATTCGTAGAGCCGCATTAGGCCCGACCAAATACCGCTGCAGGTTCTGTTGCCTACTCGCACCTGAGGAAGGGTTTCACTAGGTAGATCAGTGGTACCATACACTCAAAAATTGGTGAATTTCACCCAAAAATGTAAATGACAAAGTAGTGAAATGATATAAAATACGTACAAAAAAAAAAAAATGGATTTAGAAGGTGGAGTTCCATATGGAGTAGAAGTTTGAGGAAGCAGTGGATGTAGCGGTGTAGGTTGAGGAGGACAAGGTAGCCAACACAGGTTTTTGGTTTTAATTTTATTTTTTAAAATTAGGGTACACTCTAAAAGAGTGTGAAAAATCCAAAATACAAGAATGAGCAATTGCGCTGCAGTATAAATATGGCTGGTTAGTGCCGGTATACATGTCTATTCTGCACAAGGTACGGACAAGTCCTGAGGGATCCATGCCTGGTTCATTTTAATGAATTTGAGCTTGTCCAGATTGGCTGTGGACAGGCGGCTGCACTTGTCTGTGATAACGCCCCCTGCCGTGCTAAACACACGTTCAGATAATACACTGGCTGCAGGGTAGGCCAGCACCTCCAAGCCGTAAAGGGCAAGCTCAGGCCATGTGCCCAATTTGGAGACCCAGAAGTTGAAGGGGGCAGACCTGTCATTCAGTATGTGTAGGTGTGTGCACACATACTGCTCCACCATGTTGGTGAAATGCTGCCTCCTGCTAAGACGTTCCATATCAGCTGGTGGTGCTGGTTGTTGTGGCGTGCTGACAAAGCTTTTCCTCATTTTGGCCATGCTAACCCTGCCTTCTGAGGTGCTGATAGTGCCCCAGCTGTGTTGGTGACCTATTCCTCGTCCTCTGCCTTCACCTTGTGCTTCCACTGTGCCCCCGCTGTCAGGTGGGAATGCCACCAGCAGCGCGTCTACCAGCGTGCGCTTGTACTTGCGCATCTTACGATCATGCTCCAGTGAGGGAATTAAGGACAGTCGTTGTCCTTGTAACGGGGATCCAGCAACGTGGCCACCCAGTAATCAGCACAAGTTAGAAGGTGGGCAACTCAGCGGTCGTTGCGGAGACACTGCAGCATGTAATCGCTCATGTGTCCCAGGCTGCCCAGAGGCAACGAAAAGCTGTCCTCTGTTAGAGGTGTATCGTCTGTGTCCTCTGTATCCCCCCATCTACGCACCAGTGATGGCCAAAAGCTGGCCTGGGTGCCACCCTGCTGTGAACATGGTTCCTCCTCCTCTATCTCCTCATCTTCCACCTCGTCATCCTCCAGAACTGTGCCCTGGCTGGTCAATTGTGTACCTTGGGCTCCATAACAGCATACTGGGTAAATGCAGTGGCGGCTGGGCCTGAGGTGAAGGAACTGGATCCACGGTCAGCAACCCAATCTACTATCGCCTGTACTTGTTCAGGCCTCACAATTCGTAGAGCCGCATTAGGCCCGACCAAATACCGCTGCAGGTTCTGTTGCCTACTCGCACCTGAGGAAGGGTTTCACTTGTGCGTGTAGCTGGCACAGATCGACCACGTCCTCTCCCTGCAACAGAAGCTCCACCAGCAGCACCACGGCCTGGGCCACATCCCTTATTTGAAGCTCTCCTCATATTTTTCGAATTTAGGATCTTGCCCTAAATGGGTGTTTAATTAATAGTAGAATAGAACAACAGTAGGTAAAGGGTGTATCTCACACGGCCTGAACCAGACTCGGCCTCAATTAAAGATGTTTTTGCCCAAAATGGCTGTATTTCAAATGCCTGAATCAAAACCCTGTGTGTAAAGGGTGTATCTCACACAGCCTGAAGCACTGTAGGCCTCATTTAAAGATTTGTGCACCAAATGGCGGTATTTCAAATCTCTGAATCTAACCTAAATGTATTAAGGGTGTATCTCACAATGACATATGCAGCTAAGGCTGCCAAATAAACTTTTTTTGCCCAAACGGGTGTTTGTTTAATAACTCAATATGCCAGCAGTATATAACCCAGGAATTTCAAACGCACTTATGCTGCAAGGCCTGAAATATTGTGTATTTTGACCCAAAAAGGGTGTTTTATTAATTAAAGAATATAAGCCCTGTATATCTCCCTTCCCTGGCATCCCACCATCAAACTAAGACCATGGGCATGTTCATCATGGCCACATGGCCACCGGGACACAAATATGTATCCGGTTTGTACCTGCGATGGCTGGGCGAGTCATAATTCCTCATAAATCGCCGATTCATGCTGTCTACTAGATTTGATTGAACTGGGGAAGGGCTTAGACCCCCTGCAGGGAGGTTTTCCTGCAGGATCCGTGCTGTGTAAATGGAGGTGTAAAATGTAACCAAATGTGGCCTGCTAGGAGTTTTCTGCTATCTGGCTGCGACTTTGAAGCAGGGCCCTCCTGTGGAGTTCACTACCTCTCCTATCTTTCAGCAAATGGCTGGTGTGAGGACATGGCTGACAGTAAATATTAATCCATATTCCTGATGATGTCCTTTAGGCACACAATAGACAATATTGACACTGCTTCTTGCTTGTGGGCCAATGAGAAGGCTGCCATATCTTTGAATTTAGGAGGAGTGTTGATCGCAAAATTTCGTGTCGCAAATTTTTATCGCAAATTTTCAGATTGGCTATTTTTGCAATCAAGAAAATAATGACTGGAGATCACGAATTCTCAAATATATGACGAATAGTGATGGCCAAACATCAGCCGGGACGATTTGCGAGCGCGATTGCGCGAACGCGATCAAATGTTCGCAAAACGTGAGTTTGTGGCGGACCACTTTCACTTTAATGGCAGGCGAACCTGAAAAACCTTCAGGTCATTATAGCAGCCACCAAATACTTACAAAAATTGCACAAATTGTCCCACAACATGGACAGTGACATACCAGAGGGGGTTCTTGGCTTCCAGGCACAACAGCCGCAGCACAGCATGGCAATGTCTCAACTGGCACGTCGAATAGGTTCTGGGGAGATGGGGGGTGCAGCGGAAGAGGCGGTAGCAGTGGAAAAGGAGAAGTCAGCCGAGGAGGAGGCGGAGGATGGAGTATGAGGAGGAGAAGAAGAGGCAGGCCTGCATGCAATCCGTTGCGGTAACACCAAATCCACACGGGTGCCACGGGTTACATGCTTGACAGCCATCAGAAGGTTCACCCAGTGTGCAGTAAAAGCTATGTACCTTCCCTGCCATTGTTTGCTAGACCACGTGTCTGTGGTCAGATGTATCTTGGCACCGACACTATGGGCCAGAGATACATTCACTTGTCGCTGAACATGGCCATATAGCTCTGGGATGCCCTTCTGGGAGAAATATTTCCTTCTGGGGACCTTCCATTGCAGTATGCCAATGGCTGCAAATTTTCTAAAGGCCTCCGTGTCCACCAGTTTATATGGAAGTATTTGTAGGCTAGCAGTTCCGACAAGCCGGCGGTCAGCCGTTGGGCAAGAGGGTTATCTGGCGTCATCAACTTTTTACGTTCAAACATTTGGGCCACAGAAGCCTGCCTTTTGCCAGATAAGTGCGACGACTGCACGGTGGAAGGTGGAGTGATGGACAATTGGGAGGAGAAAGGAGAAGGGGCAGGATGTGGAGCGCTGGGAATGTGGTTTTGTGGGTTCTGACAGTGTTGCTCCCACTGGGCTCAGTGATGGGAGGCCAGGTGCCTTTTTAAGGTGGTCGTCCCTAGGTGAGTGTTGGGCTTACCGTGACTTATGCGTCGACAGCACAGCCTGCAGATGGCAACACTATTGTCAGCAGCTGACACAGTAAAAAAAGACCACACTGTGGAGCCGTGTGCTGGCGTCCGTCCTGGGAGCGCCAGATGTGACCGTGCACAGTGGATGGCTCGCTCCAGATGCATTTGCAGTCTGCTTTTTGCCTCCTGTGCACTGCGAGTTCTGCCTGCTTCTCCTCCTTCTCCTCCCTATCTGCTGCTCCGTCTCTCCTAGAGTTGAGCAGACACCTGGATGTTCGGGTTCGAGAAGTTCGGCCGAACTTGTTCGGGATCCGAACCCGATCCGAACTTTGTCCCGAACCCGAACCCCATTGAAGTCAATGGGGACCCGAACTTTTCGGCACTAAAAAGGCTGTAAAACAGCCCAGGAAAGGGCTAGAGGGCTGCAAAAGGCAGCAACATGTAGGTAAATCCCCTGCAAACAAATGTGGATAGGGAAATGAATAAAAATAAAAATAAAATAAATAAAAATTAACCAATATCAATTGGAGAGAGGTCCCATAGCAGAGAATCTGGCTTCACGTCACCCACCACTGGAACAGTCCATTCTCAGATATTTAGGCCCCAGCACCCAGGCAGAGGAGAGAGGTCCCGTAACAGAGAATCTGTCTTCATGTCAGCAGAGAATCAGTCTGCATGTCATAGCAGAGAATCAGGCTTCACGTCAGCCACCACTGTAACAGTCCATTGTCATAAATTTAGGCCATGGCACCCAGGCAGAGGAGAGAGGTCCCATAACACAGAATCTGGCTTCATGTCAGCAGATAATCAGTCTTCATATCATAGCAGAGAATTAGGCTTCACGTCAGCCACCACTGCAACAGTCCATTGTCAGATATTTAGGCCCAGCACCCAGGCAGAGGAGAGAGGTCCCATAACACAGAATCTGGCTTCGTGTCACCAGAGAATCAGTCTTCATGTCATAGCATAGAATCAGGCTTCACGTCACCCACCACTGTAACAGTCCATTATCATAAATTTAGGCCCCGGCACCCAGGCAGAGGAGAGAGGTCCCATAACACAGAATCTGGCTTCATGTCAGCAGATAATCAGTCTTCATATCATAGCAGAGAATTAGGCTTCACGTCAGCCACCACTGCAACAGTCCATTGTCAGATATTTAGGCCCAGCACCCAGGCAGAGGAGAGAGGTCCCATAACACAGAATCTGTCTTCATGTCAGCAGAGAATCAGTCTGCATGTCATAGCAGAGAATCAGGCTTCACGTCAGCCACCACTGCAACAGTCCATTGTCAGATATTTAGGCCCAGCACCCAGGCAGAGGAGAGAGGTCCCATAACACAGAATCTGTCTTCATGTCAGCAGAGAATCAGTCTGCATGTCATAGCAGAGAATCAGGCTTCACGTCAGCCACCACTGCAACAGTCCATTGTCAGATATTAGGCCCAGCACCCAGGCAGAGGAGAGAGGTCCCATAACACAGAATCTGTCTTCATGTCAGCAGAGAATCAGTCTGCATGTCAAAGCAGAGAATCAGGCTTCACGTCAGCTACCACTGCAACAGTCCATTGTCAGATATTTAGGCCCAGCACCCAGGCAGAGGAGAGAGGTCCCATAACACAGAATCTGTCTTCATGTCAGCAGAGAATCAGTCTGCATGTCATAGCAGAGAATCAGGCTTCACGTCAGCCACCACTGCAACAGTCCATTGTCAGATATTTAGGCCCAGCACCCAGGCAGAGGAGAGAGGTCACGTAACAGAGGATCTGGCTTCATGTCAGCAGAGAATCAGTCTGCATGTCATAGCAGAGAATCAGGCTTCACGTCAGCCACCACTGCAACAGTCCATTGTCATATATTTAGGCCCAGCACACAGGCAGAGGAGAGAGGTCCCGTAACAGAGGATCTGGCTTCATGTCAGCAGAGAATCAGTCTGCATGTCATAGCAGAGAATCAGGCTTCACGTCAGCCACCACTGCAACAGTCCATTGGCATATATTTAGGCCCAGCACCCAGGCAGAGGAGAGAGGTCCCGTAACAGAGAATCTGTCTTCATGTCAGCAGAGAATCAGTCTGCATGTCATAGCAGAGAATCAGTCTGCATGTCATAGCAGAGAATCAGGCTTCACGTCACCCAACATTGGAACAGTCCATTGGCATATATTTAGGCCCCGGCACCCAGACAGAGGAGAGGTTCATTCAACTTTGGGCAGCCTCGCAATATAATGGTACAATGAAAATAAAAATAGGATTGAATGAGGAAGTGCCCTGGAGTACAACAATATATGGTTAAGGGGAGGTAGTTAATGTCTAATCTGCACAAGGGATGGACAGGTCCTGTGGGATCCATGCCTGGTTCATTTTTATGAACGTCAGCTTGTCCACATTAGCTGTAGACAGGCGGCTGCGTTTGTCTGTAATGACGCCCCCTGCCGTGCTGAATACACGTTCAGACAAAACGCTGGCCGCCAGGCAGGCCAGCATCTCCAAGGCATAAAAGGCTAGCTCTGGCCACGTGGACAATTTAGAGACCCAGAAGTTGAATGGGGCCGAACCATCAGTCAGTACGTGGAGGGGTGTGCACACGTACTGTTCCACCATGTTAGTGAAATGTTGCCTACTGCTAACACGTTGTGTATCAGGTGGTGGTGCAGTTAGCTGTGGCATGTTGACAAAACTTTTCCACATCTCTGCCATGCTAACCCTGCCCTCAGAGGAGCTGGCTGTGACACAGCTGCCTTGGCGACCTCTTGCTCCTCCTCTGCCTTGGCCTTGGGCTTCCACTTTTTCCCCTGTGACATTTGGGAATGCTCTCAGTAGCGCGTCTACCAACGTGCGCTTGTATTCGCGCATCTTCCTATCACGCTCCAGTGCAGGAAGTAAGGTGGGCACATTGTCTTTGTACCGTGGAATCCAGCAGGGTGGCAACCCAGTAGTCCGCACACGTTAAAATGTGGGCAACTCTGCTGTCGTTGCGCAGGCACTGCAGCATGTAGTCGCTCATGTGTGCCAGGCTGCCCAGGGGTAAGGACAAGCTGTCCTCTGTGGGAGGCGTATCGTCATCGTCCTGCCTTTCCCCCCAGCCACGCACCAGTGATGGGCCCGAGCTGCGTTGAGTGCCACCCCGCTGTGACCATGCTTCATCCTCATCCTCCTCCTCCTCCACCTCATCCTCGTCCTCCTCGTCCTTCAGTAGTGGGCCCTGGCTGGCCACACTTGTACCTGGCCTCTGCTGTTGCAAAAAACCTCCCTCTGAGTCACTTCGAAGAGACTGGCCTGAAAGTGCTAAAAATGACCCCTCTTCCTCCTCCTCCTCCTGGGCCACCTCCTCTTCCATCATCGGCCTAAGTGTTATTTCAGGGAGACATAGAAGTGGTATTGTAACGCTGATAACGGCGTCATCGCCACTGGCCATGTTGGTGGAGTACTCGAAACAGGGCACACAGGTCTCGCATGGAGGCCCAGTCATTGGTGGTGAAGTGGTGCTGTTGGGCAGTGCGACTGACCCGTGCGTGCTGCAGCTGAAACTTCAATATGGCCTGCTGCTGCTCGCACAGTCTGTCCAGCATGTGCAAGGTGGAGTTCCACCTGGTGGGCACCTCGCATATGAGGCGGTGAGCGGGAAGGCCGAAGTTACGCTGTAGCGCAGACAGGCGAGCAGCGGCAGGATGTGAACGCCGGAAGCGCGAACAGACGGCCCGCACTTTATGCAGCAGCTCTGACATGTCAGGGTAGTTGTGAATGAACTTCTGCACCACCAAATTCAGCACATGCGCCAGGCAAGGGATGTGCGTCAAACCGGCTAGTCCCAGAGCTGCAACGAGATTTTGCCCATTATCGCACACCACCAGGCTGGGCTTGAGGCTCACCGGCAGCAACCACTCGTCGGTCTGTTGTTCTATACCACGCCTCAACTCCTGTGCGGTGTGGGGCCTGTCCCCCAAACATATGAGTTTCATAATGGTCTGCTGACGTTTACCCCGGGCTGTGCTGAAGTTGGTGGTGAAGGTGTGTGGCTGACTGGATGAGCAGGTGGAAGAAGAGGAGGAGGAAGCCGAGAAGGAGGAGGTGGCAACAGGAGGCAAAGAATGTTGCCATGCGATCCTTGGCGGCGGAAGGGCGTGCGCCAAACAGCTCTCCGCCTGGGGCCCAGCTGCCACTACATTTACCCAGTGTGCAGTTAGGGAGATATAGCGTCCCTGGCCGTGCTTACTGGTCCACGTATCTGTGGTTAGGTGGACCTTGCTACAGATGGCGTTGCGCAGTGTACACTTGATTTTATCGGATACTTGGTTGTGCAGGGAAGGCACGGCTCTCTTGGAGAAGTAGTGGCGGCTGGGAACAACATACTGTGGGACAGCAAGCGACATGAGCTGTTTGAAGCTGTCTGTGTCCACCAGCCTAAATGACAGCATTTCATAGGCCAGTAGTTTAGAAATGCTGGCGTTCAGGGCCAGGGATCGAGGGTGGCTAGGTGGGAATTTACGCTTTCTCTCAAATGTTTGTGAGATGGAGAGCTGAACGCTGCCGTGTGATATGGTTATGATGCTTGGTGACGGAGGTGGTGGTGTTGGTGGTACATCCCCTGTTTGCTGGGCAGCAGGTGCCAACGTTCCTCCAGAGGCGGAGGAAGAGGCCGAGGCGGCAGCAGCAGAAGAGGCCGAGGCGGCAGCAGCAGAAGAGGTAGCAGGGGGAGCCTGAGTGACTTCCTTGGTTTTAAGGTGTTTACTCCACTGCAGTTCATGCTTTGCATGCAGGTGCCTGGTCATGCAGGTTGTGCTAAGGTTCAGAACGTTAATGCCTCGCTTCAGGCTCTGATGGCACAGCGTGCAAACCACTCGGGTCTTGTCGTCAGCACATTGTTTGAAGAAGTGCCATGCCAGGGAACTCCTTGAAGCTGCCTTTGGGGTGCTCGGTCCCAGATGGCGGCGGTCAGTAGCAGGCGGAGTCTCTTGGCGGCGGGTGTTCTGCTTTTGCCCACTGCTCCCTCTTTTGCTACGCTGTTGGCTCGGTCTCACCACTGCCTCTTCCTCTGAACTGTGAAAGTCAGTGGCACGACCTTCATTCCATGTGGGGTCTAGGACCTCATCGTCCACTGCATCGTCTTCCACCCAGTCTTGATCCCTGACCTCCTGTTCAGTCTGCACACTGCAGAAAGACGCAGCAGTTGGCACCTGTGTTTCGTCATCATCAGAGACTTGCTGAGGTGGTATTCCCATGTCCTCATCATCAGGAAACATAAGTGGTTGTGCGTCAGTGCATTCTATGTCTTCCACCACTGGGGAAGGGCTAGGTGGATGCCCTTGGGAAACCCTGCCAGCAGAGTCTTCAAACAGCATAAGAGAGTGCTGCATAACTTGAGGCTCAGACAGTTTCCCTGATATGCATGGGGGTGATGTGACAGACTGATGGGGTTGGTTTTCAGGCGCCATCTATGCGCTTTCTGCAGAAGACTGGGTGGGAGATAATGTGAACGTGCTGGATCCACTGTCGGCCACCCAATTGACTAATGCCTGTACCTGCTCAGGCCTTACCATCCTTAGAACGGCATTAGGCCCCACCATATATCGCTGTAAATTCTGGCGGCTACTGGGACCTGAGGTAGTTGGTACACTAGTACGTGGGGATGTGGCAGAACGGCCACGTCCTCTCCCAGCACCAGAGGGTCCACTAACACCACCACGACCATGTCCACGTCCACGTCCCTTACTACATGTTTTCCTCATTGTTATCGTTCACCACAACAACAAAAATATTATTTGGCCCAATGTATTGAATTCAAATTCAGGCCTTTTTTTTACAGACATCTAACACCATCTGGCTATCTATTTAGGTACCGTATTACACTAATACAGGCACAGCAGTAACCACCGATTTAGCTGACTATGAATTTGAGGCCTAGTATTTAGGCGCTGGGTGACAGGTATACAGTTTACGGACAGAATTAGACTTGGAAATGCACAGTAGCGTGTGTGTGAAGTTATTCAGAATGACCCTATGTGCACCTTGAATATTATATACCCTTTCAGGGATGTATTTAAAGTAGGCCTGATACAGCAGAAACCACTAAATTAGGAAATTGCTAAATTGGGAATTGTATTTCAACCCAGAACAAAAACTGTGCTTTGACGGACACTAAATAACTTGCCCAGCCACAACAGTACAGCAGTAACGACAGATTTAGCAGGATATAAATTTGAGGCCTAGTATTTAGGCGCTGGGTGACAGGTATACGTTTTACGGACAGAATTAGACTGGGATATGCACAGTAACGTGTGTGTGAAGTTATTGAGAATGACCCTATCAGCACCTTGATTCTGATATACCCTTTTAGGGATGTATTTAAAGTAGGCCTGATACAGCAGAAACCACTAAATTAGGAAATTGGTAAATTGGGAATTGTATTTCAACCCAGAACAAAAAATGTGCTTTGACGGACACTAAATAACTTGCCCAGCCACAACGGTACAGCAGTAACGACAGATTTAGCAGGATATAAATTTGAGGCCTAGTATTTAGGCGCTGGGTGACAGGTATAGGTTTACTGACAGAATTAGACTTGGAAATGCACAGTAGCGGGTGTGTAAAGTTATTCAGAATGACCCTATGTGCACCTTGAATATTATATACCCTTTTAGGGATAGATTTCAAATAGCTCTGATACAGCAGAAACCACTAAATTAGGAAATTGCTAAATTGGGAATTGTATTTCAACCCAGAACAAAAACTGTGCTTTGACGGACACTAAATAACTTGCCCAGCCACAGCAGTACAGCAGTAACGACAGATTTAGCAGGATATAAATTTGAGGCCTAGTATTTAGGCGCTGGGTGACAGGTATATACGTTTTACGGACAGAATTAGACTGGGATATGCACAGTAGCGTGTGTGTGAAGTTATTGAGAATGACCCTATCAGCACCTTGATTCTGATATACCCTTTTAGGGATGTATTTAAAGTAGGCCTGATACAGCAGAAACCACTAAATTAGGAAATTGCTAAATTGGGAATTGTATTTCAACCCAGAACAAAAAATGTGCTTTGACGGACACTAAATAACTTGCCCAGCCACAGCAATAACCACAGATTTAGAAGGATATAAATTTGAGGCCTAGTATTTAGGCGCTGGGTGACAGGTATAGGTTTACTGACAGAATTAGACTTGGAAATGCACAGTAGCGGGTGTGTGAAGTTATTCTGAATGACCCTATGTGCACCTTGAATATTATATACCCTTTTAGGGATAGATTTCAAATAGCTCTGATACAGCAGAAACCACTAAATTAGGAAATTGCTAAATTGGGAATTGTATTTCAACCCAGAACAAAAACTGTGCTTTGACGGACACTAAATAACTTGACCAGCCACAACAGTACAGCAGTAACGACAGATTTAGCTGGATATAAATTTGAGGCCTAGTATTTAGGCGCTGGGTGACAGGTATAGGTTTACTGACAGAATTAGACTGGGATATGGCCAAAAAATAACCACACTATTGCTGGTTAAATGCACTTGGTGTGACAGCTTGACCAACCACACTACTGAGGGTTAAATGCACTTGGTGACAGGCGCAGCTTGCCCCTGATGTAGTATATGGCCAAAAAATAAACAGACTATTGCTGGTTAAATGCACTTGGTGTGACAGCTTCACCCTGATGTAGGATTTAGCCTAAAAACAACCACACCATTAAGGGTTAAATGCACTTGGTCGCAGCTTGTGCTGGCACACCACAAGACACAAAATGGCCGCCGATCACGCCAGAAAAAAGTGACTGACAAACGGTCTGGGCGGCCTAAAAACAGTGAGCAATTGAGTATCAGCAGCTCAATGATCCACAGCTGCAGATCGATCAATTAATCAAGTCCTTTGGAGGAGTTAATCTGCCTAATCTCGCCCTACTGTCGCAGCCGCAACCTCTCCCTATGCTGATCAGAGCAGAGTGACGGGCGGCGCTATGTGACTCCAGCTTAAAGGGAACCTGTCACCCAAAAATCGCCTATTAAGCTGTTTACAGTACCTTATAGTGCTGTATAGTCGTTTCCTGATGCACTTTTTGTTAGTTTTGCAGCATGTATGCTCAGTCAGAAATCGATGTTATATTCAGCTGCTGCCCCATGCTTCAAGTCAGGCTTGAAGTCACGGGGGCAGCGGCCTCGGCGTCTTACATGGCCCTCTCCCCGCCCCCTGCCTCTGTGACTGACAGCCGAAATCCGATTCCGGGACCGCGCTCAACGGCCGCATGCGCAGTAAAGGGCGGCAGGAGCGCGGTCCCGGCTGCCGCGCGTACTACGCGCCGTCTTACTTTCGCCGCACTGCGCATGCGCCCGACATCCTGTATCAAACGCGCCCGCGCCCAGATGCCGGGCGCGGGCGCGTTTGATACAGGATGTCGGGCGCATGCGCAGTGCGGCGAAAGTAAGACGGCGCGTAGTACGCGCGGCAGCCGGGACCGCGCTCCTGCCGCCCTTTACTGCGCATGCGGCCGTTGAGCGCGGTCCCGGAATCGGATTTCGGCTGTCAGTCACAGAGGCAGGGGGCGGGGAGAGGGCCATGTAAGACGCCGAGGCCGCTGCCCCCGTGACTTCAAGCCTGACTTGAAGCACGGGGCAGCAGCTGAATATAACATCGATTTCTGACTGAGCATACATGCTGCAAAACTAACAAAAAGTGCATCAGGAAACGACTATACAGCACTATAAGGTACTGTAAACAGCTTAATAGGCGATTTTTGGGTGACAGGTTCCCTTTAAATAGAGGCTGGGTCACATGGTGCTCTGGCCAATCACAGCCATGCCAATAGTAGGCATGGCTGTGATGGCCTCTTGGGGCAAGTAGTATGACGCTTGTTGATTGGCTGCTTTGCAGCCTTTCAAAAAGCGCCAAGAAAGCGACGAACACCAAACCCGAACCCGGACTTTTACGAAAATGTCCGGGTTCGGGTCCGTGTCACGGACACCCCAAAATTCGGTACGAACCCGAACTATACAGTTCGGGTTCGCTCATCCCTAGTCTCTCCCTCTAAACTCCCCTACTCTTCCTCTCCTGTGGGCACCCACGTGACGTCCATCGACATGTCATCATCGTCACCTTCACCACCACTGACATTAGAGCTCTCGGAGTAGGCAGCAACAGGGGGGACCACCCTCCTTGGGCTGATCTGGGTACTGTTGTCAGACCGCTGGCCATTGCTACCTCCTCTTCCTCACCCGATTTGGAGTTGCACACAGCAGAGAGTGAGGAGGGTGCTGATGCATAGGATGAGGAGGGTGCAGAAGCAGAAGGCTGAGTGAGCCACTCAACCAACTCTGGTGCGTCCTTTGACGTAATCGCACGCACCTTCTCCAACTTCCCACTTAGGCTCCGGCCTGGTGCCCCTGCCTGACCCCTACCATCCTTGCAGAACGGCCTGACTCTTCCTCTGCCTGTCATTTTCAAAATGACTCTGTGACAAAGTCCCTATAGAAGAGCAGTATTTGTGGAAACAGGTCTATACAACCCCTTAATGAGTATTTGCTGGAAGCAGGTATATCAAACCCCTTAATCAGTATTTTTTTGGGCAACTCGTATGTCACACCAGTTGAAATTAGTTGTTCCAATACCGTTGGTCCCTCTGTATAGCTGCGGTATCTAAGCAGAACCATACACAAATGCTGCACAATACAAATGCACTATATAGAAATTATATTATAGGTATATCACACCCCTGCCTCAATCAGTTTTTTTGGGGTGCAGCTAGTTTATCACACCAGTTGCAATTAGTTGCTCCTATAGCGTTGGTCCCTCTGTATAGCTGCAGTATCTCAGCAGAACCGCACACAAATGCTGCACAATACAAATGCACTATATAGGAAGTATATTATAGGTATATCTCAACCCTGCCTCAATCAGTTTTTTTGGGGGGCAGCTAGTTTATCACACCAGTTGCAATTAGTTGCTCCAACAGCATTGGTCCCTCTGTATAGCTGCGGTATCTCAGCAGAACCACACCTAAATGCTGCACAATACAAATGCACTATATAGAAATTATATTATAGGTATGTCACACCCCTACCTCAATCAATTTTTTGGGGGCGCAACTGGTAGATCACACCAGTTGCAATTAGTTGTTCCAATAGCGTTGGTCCTTCTGTATAGCTGCGGTATCTCAGCAGAACCTCACACAAATGCTGCACAATACAAATGCACTATATAGAAATTATATTATGGTTATATCACACCCCTGCCTCAATCCATTTTTTGGGGGGCAACTGGTATATCACAACAGTTGCAATTAGTTGTTCCAATAGCGTTTGTCCCTCTGTATAGCTGCGGTATCTCAGCAGAAGCTGCGAAACAACCGCTGGGCGAACCACAAGGCCATCTCTAATGATGAATATTCGCCCAAATATTTGCAAAATATCGCAAATTTGAATATTGCCGCCACCGCTCATCACTGGTTATAGAACAGGAGAAGCTGAGCAGATTGATATATAGTTGTGTAAAACTGTAATTTATTTAATATATATATACTGCTTGGGGTCGAGCAATGGGATAGTGATTGCTTCTCCCCATGCTGTGGAAGCGATCACTGCACTTAATAGCAGCAGTCTCCTCCGCTAGCGAGCAGGGGATCCTGACAATCGTCTGCCACATTGGTCTGTGTAATACAGCCTTAAGACCATCTGAGCTTGAGCACATATAAGTACATATAAACACAATGAATCTCAACATTTCACTCAATAACATTGCATTAACTCTAGTAATAATAATTACACTGTTGAAGTAGCCCTTCTGGGGTACTGCACAAGCAATCTGTAAGATACGGAGCAGAGGCATGGAGTGTTAGGCCACAAAAGCACTACGGAGTGCTTTCATGGTATTTCGGTCCATTCCGCAAAAAAATAGAACACGCTTAATTTTTTTGTGGTGCAGACGGATTGTGGACCCATTCAAGTTGAATAGGTCTGCATCCATCAGCGCAGGCCACACAGACGGTGCCCGTGCATTGGGGATTGCAATTTGCAGTCCCCAATACACAGGACGGGTGGCGCACCTTTGTGTACATGAGCCCTTAACTTGCATTTGTGGATTGCACTGCAAACTCTTTTTACAGACAATCACTAGAGATTAGCGAAATATTAAAAAGTTCGACTCGCTTCGTGATGAATTACTTCGTCACAAAGCGCATTTTTTTGTAAGTAGCAGGTGCAATGACAGGGAGCTGCGATAGCGCTGCTCCCCATCATAGTACCCCTCAGATGCCGCGTTCAGAACTGGCATGAGGGGGCAAACTGGGCAATTGCCTAGGGCCCCCATGGTTTAAGGGGCCCCTGCTTTAGTGTTGCTGTTCAGCTGAAGGTCCGTGGAAGCAAACGGGTGGACAGCTGAAATGCTGCACTTTACAATGCAGTGTTAGGCCCCCTCCCTGTACACATTCCACAAGTTATTACCACAGTGCTGCTCTGCAAGCTGACAGCTACGGACACCAGCAGCACTCTTCTACTGGAGCTTTAGGACCTGCCATGATGTCACATGCAGGAGGTGGAGCTCAGCAGAGAAGAGGGGGATGAAGGACCTGAGATGACCTCACCATCATCTGACCAGAACAGGAGGCGGAGCTATGCAGTAAAGTAATGAATAAGAAGACCAGTGATTAAAGATGGCCTTGCGGTTTGCCCGGCGGTCGTTTTGCGGCAAACTTTGCGTGTTCGCGATTCGTGAAACATGGGAACATATGGAGAAATTTGCGCCCGCCATATTCTTTTACATTGTGAGGAACTTTGACCCATGACACATCCATCAGGTGGTACAGGACAGCCAATTGAGACATTTTAGCACATGGACGTACCCTCTACCTTATAAATAAACCTGATCTGGCCGCCATTTTACATTCAGTGTTTTGCAAGTGTAGGGAGAGGATGCTGTGTGGAGCAGGGACAGGCTGTTAGAGACACCAAACACTAGCTAATAGATCATACCAGTGTATTACTATACTACGACGGCAGCAGGAAGCGCACGGCGTCATAGCAACCAATGACGCAGTGCGCTCCTGCTCTCAGCAGGAATCCAGCCCGTGTCACCACGGACCGCTCACGGCTGTGAAACACGGCCGTGTGCATTCTGCCATAATGGAAAGATCTGCACCTATTCGGTGTTTAGAGCGGCACCAAAAATCCACCAGGATTTTTTTTTTTTATGCAGGTAAAAGGAGTTGGGAAAACCTCATTGACATATGTGATCTGGGCTGGCCTCAGAACTAGGGATGAGCGAATCGACTTTGGATGAAACATCCAAAGTTGATTTGTATAAAACTTTGTTTATTAGAATGTATTGTTTCAGATGAGCCGAAGTTATTACTTTGCGTAATAACTTCATAAATTGATTTCTACTGTAAAAAAAACATTTCCCGAATTTGGGTTCGGTTCCAAGGTACCACTTGGAACCAAGCACTAGTTCGGGAAATGTTTTTTTACAGTAGAAATCAATTTATGACGTTATTATGCGTCTTGTGAGACTTTGCGAAGTAAAAACTTTGGCTCATCGAAGCCAATAAATTTTAATACTGTATGGAGCGCTCACCCCGTACAGTATCGAAATGAAGTTTTATACAAATCGATGTTACATCCGAATTCGATTCGCTCATCCCTTCTCAAAACTGATAGAGATTTTGTTGCATAATCTGTGGCAATATTCATGTCAAATGTGATATATGTGTGATATTCTTTGAGTCTGTTCCATCAGTTATTAACTGTTTTATAGTTAGAATAGCGTATTTTTGATGAACTGTGCATGGAAATGTATTGAACTGCATGACAGTAAAGTTGCATATGTCTATGTGACTGTCTTTGTAAACCAAAAAAGTGTAAACTAAAAAGTGCCCGTGCTGCGGACCGCAAATAGTGGGCCGCAATGCATGGGCACTGGCCATGTATAGTCCATTTGCAAATGTGGACCCATTGACTTGAATATGTCCGTGATCTGCAAGATACAGCCAAATCTAGAGGGAACGTGTTCTATCTTTTTGTAGTGCGGCGGAACGAACCCCATATTCCACAGAAGCGCTTCGTAGTGCTTCCGTGGGCTCCAAATCCATGGATCCACTCTGCAGAAGATAGGTGAAGTTCTATCTTCATTCGTATGTTGCCACCACGGAGTGTACATGGTCAATGCCCGTATATTGCATACCGGCCGTTTACGGTCTTCAATATGGGACCTCTATAGGTGTGGCTTAGCATGTCCATTTCTTACTGTGTATTGAGAAACAGAAAATGTTTGTGCAATTTTTCCACTTATACCTGCAATACTGTGTTGCTGTTTACTATCAGACTGTTGTTGGCTTCACTCAATTTGAAAATCTTGCTAACTTACATGTAGTGTGGTTTTGGCTGCCTTGCAGGCACACATCTCCCCTGTGTGAGCACAGAGTTAGGCCTCATGCACACGACCGCAGTTGTGGTCCGCATCCGAGACGCAGTTTCTGCGGCTCGGGTGCAGACCCATTCACTTCAATGGGGCCGCAAAAGATGTGGACAGCACTCCATGTGCTGTCCGCATCCTTTGCTCCGTTCCGTGGCCCCGCAAAAAAAATATAACATGTCGTATTCTTGTCCGTGATGCGGACAAGAATAGGCATGTCTACAATGGGCCGCCCGTTCCGTTCCGTAAATTGCGGAAGGCACACGGACGGCTTACGTTTTTTGCGGATCCTCGGTTTGCGGATTTAAAAAAACGGCGCGGTCGTGTGCATGAGGCCTTAAGTATATTTTTCGTTTAACAAACTAAAATGCTTATAGACTACACTATTGTGACAGCTAGTGGCGCTCTCTTCTGTAGATGGGTACATTGTGATCTTTGTACGTACAATATCTATACAATGTTTTAGAATTTGCGTCTATTGAGTTTAGGGAATTCAGAATAAGGCTCCTTTCACACTAGCGTTCGTCGGTCCGCTCGTGAGCTCCGTTTGAAGGAGCTCACGAGCGGACCCGAACGCCTCCGTCCAGCCCTGATGCAGTCTGAATGGAGCGGATCCGCTCAGACTGCATCAGTCTGGCGGCGTTCAGCCTCCGCTCCGCTCGCCTCCGCACGGACAGGCGGACAGCAGAACGCTGCTTGCAGCGTTCAGCTGTCCGCCTGGCCGTTCGGAGGCGAGCGGATCCGTTCAGACTTACAATGTAAGTCAATGGGAACGGATCCGCTTGAAGATGTCACCATATGGCTCAATCTTCAAGCGGATCCGTCCCCCATTGACTTTACATTGAAAGTCTGAACGGATCCGCTCAGGCTACTTTCACACTTAGAATTTTTTCTAAGTTATTAATGCAGACGGATCCGTACTGAACGGAGCCTCCGTCTGCATTAATATGATCGGATCCGTTCAGAACGGATCCGATCGAACGCTAGTGTGAAAGTAGCCTAAAGCTGCCACAGGAAACAGCCTGGCAAAAGTTACTGTCTCTATAAGGACAAAAATCAAAGATCATGATTCTTCTCCATCACATGCACATCATTTGAACTGTAAAAGCATATTTTCTTATGAATGCCCCAAACAATCTGATGAATAGCTATATTGGTTATTCATGCTTCTTCTGGTCCATGTGACTGATGTCTCAGCATCATACATGACTTTTCATCTTACATAACATCAATGATTTAAACACAGACAGTTTGACCCTAGGATCCTGAGTTTTGTTGCTGAGACTTCCTTGTCTTATAAATAGCTGCCCATCTGCACTCTTCACCCTATTCATTATGAGATAATGTCTGCACATTCTGCTATACAATAGACCTATAAATAACGCTGGGTTTGACTCATGCTTGTATTACTATTAACTATTTAGTTTATACTGTGGTGAACCTTCAGATAAAGATAACCAAATCATACAAATGAGTCAAAAATATTAGAATTGGTTATTTATTGATAAAAATAATCTAATATCACATATGTGAACCTTTGCTTTCAGTATCTCATGTGACCTCCCTTGTGCAGCAATGCCAGTAACTAAACGTTTCTGGTAATTGCTGATTAGCCCTGCACATCTGCTTGAAGGAATTTTATGCCATTCTTCCATACAAAACAGCTGACACTCTGCTTGAAACAGCCGATGTCAGCCGTTTAACCCGTTCCATGCCGCGGTCCATAGGGACCGATGTATGGAAGGGGTTAACAGGGAGGGAGCTCCCTCTCCCATCGGGCGCTGCTGTGCCGTTGCAGCCACCCGATACTTGACGGGATCACAGAGGGAAGGGGGCTCCCTCCCTCATCAGCCGCTGCTCTGTTGTGGCAGTGTCCGATGGTTACCATGGCAATGGGACCCCTTCACAGGCTTCCGGCTTGCCATGGTATAGCTAAGCCAGATCAGGCTTCTGCTAAAGGCAGCAGCCTAATCAGGCTAGTGTAAAGTCACAATACACTACAGTACACTATATAGAGTACTGTAGTGTATTATATAGGCATCAGACCCACTGGATCTTCAAGAACCAAGTGGGTCTGGGACAAAAAAAAATGTACAACAAAAATGAAAAAAACATAAAATGAATTTCTTTTTATAGCCACACATTTATCACTGATTAAAAACTTAAAAAATAAGATACACTACACATGTTTGATATCACCGTGTTTGTAACGACCTGATCTCTGAAAGGGTCATGTTACTTTCCCCACACGGTGAACGCCATAAAAAAAAGAGAAAAAACTATGATGAAATTTAAATTCCCTTCCCGAAAAAATAATAAAAGTGATAAAAAAATTATATCTACACCAAAATGGTACAAATCAAACCGCCATCTCATCCCGCAAAAAATGAGCCCCTACATGAGACAATCGCCAAAAAAATAAAATAAAAATATGGCTCTCAGACTATGGAGACACTAAAACAATTTTTCTAAAATGCTTTTATTGTGTTAAAGTAAAATAAATAAAAAAAGTACATATTAGGTATTGCCGCGGCTGTAAGTACCTGCTCTATAAAAATATCACATGACCTAACCCCTCAGGTGAAAAAATTAAAAATAAAAACGGTGTAAAAAATGCAATTTTTTTCAACTTACATCACAAAAAGTATAATACCAAGCGATCAAAAAGGCATATGCCCCCCAAAATAGTACCAATCAAACCACCATCTCATCCCAAAAAAATGAAACCCTACCTAAGACAATCGTTAAAAAAATAAAAAGGCTATCACTCTCAGACAATGGACACACTTAAATCAGTTTTTTTTTGGCTTCAAAACTGCTATTATTGTGCTAAAGTGAAATAAATAAAAAAAAGTAGACATATTACTGTAGGTATTTCCGCATCTGTAACAACCTGCTGTATAAAAATCTCACATGACTTAACCCCTCAGTTGAACACCATAAAAAAAAAACATTTTTGATCACCTTACATCACAAAAAGTGTAATACCAAGCGATCAAAAAATCATATGCACCCCAAAATAGTGCCAATCAAACTATCATTGTCACGGAAGGTGTACAGGAATGTCATGAGGGTGTCAAGAGCCACGTCTGACTCAGTTATACCCGGGGTCAGGAAGTCGCAGCGGGTGGCTGCGCGCTCTATGTCTAAAGATCACGGTGTTTCTTAGTGTTTGTTTTCTGTGTTTGCCTTGCTATCCTTTTGGTCTCACTCAGGGATCCGTAGCTTCTCCTCCTCAGCTGTTTCTTGTCTGCCACTCCCAAACTCCTTATATTCTCCTCTCACACTTCTCTTGTTGCCAGTTATAGAGCTTCCTGCCTGGACATCTATACTGACCCACTGGAGCTGAGAATCTGGTTGTTGTTCCAGAGTGCTACCCTCCGGATCCCTGTTGGGCTTTTGTTGTCTCCTGTTGTTGCCCTCCTGGGATTATATGTTTAGTTTGTATTGTCTGTCCTCCCCTTGGTGTTTTCCTTTAGAGCTAGTGGTGCGGACTAGTGTTCCCACCGCCCTGTTCACTATCTAGGGCTCATCCTAGGGAAAGCCAGGGTTTTAGGCACGTGATCGGCGTACGGGTGAGGAACCCGTCTAGGGACGACAGGGCAGCCAGGCGCCAGTCGCAAGGTGAGTCAGGGGTCACCACCTTCCCTCTCACTAGGGCAGGGCCTCCCTCTTTTCCTCCCTCTGTGTCACGTATGTGACAGTTACGCCGATCGTGATATTATAACTGGCCCTTATTTAAAAAAAAAAAAAAAAAAAAAAAAAAAAAAATTTATATATATATATATATATATATATAATTTATTTATTTATTTTTTCTCTACTTAGAATCCAATATGGATCCTATTGCTGCTTTGGCAAAACAGCTTCAAGGCCTGTCTTTGGAGGTGGCAGGATTGAAGGCGTCTGTCCTCCAACAGCAGCAGCAAATGCAGCAGACCGTAAGCCCAGCGGTTGCTATGGGTAACCAGGTTGTTACAGAACCCAAGGTTGTTCTTCCTGACAGATTCTCTGGGGGAAGGGACAAATTATATTTTAAGCTGCACCCTTACTCCTCAGGTAATGAAGAACAGCGGGTGGGGATTGTTATTTCCCTGCTTCAGGGGGACCCGCAATCCTGGGCGTTCTCGTTACCCCCTGGTTCCCAGGCTCTCCGGTCAGTGGAGGGATTTTTTGGGGCTTTGGGTCTCATATATGATGACCCTGACCGTGTCGCCCTGGCTGAGTCGAAGTTACGGAGACTCCTACAGGGAGATCGGCCAGCAGAGGAATATTGCTCAGAGTTCCGGATACTCAGTGGAACGACCCGGCTCTCAGGAGTCAGTTCTGCTCTGGGTTATCTGAAAGGGTTAAGGATGCGCTGGCGCTGTATGAGACCCCCCTTTCCCTTGATGCTGTTATGTCCCTCTCTATCAGGATAGATAGACGTCTTAGGGAGAGATCGAAAATTCCTGAGCAATCGGTAACCTCTCCCAAGCAGCAGTTAGTCTGTACTGACTTGGATGAGCCTATGCAGCTAGGAGGAACTTCTCGTCAGGTCCGTCCTCCTGAGGTTCGCCGTAGGTGGGGAGCTTGTTTTTTCTGTGGGGGGAAGGGTCATTTCATTAATGTCTGTCCCTCCTTTTCCCAAAAACAAAAGACCGTCGGAAAACTACTAACCCCAGGCTGTGCGGAGGATGTCACCCGGGGGGTATACGTTTCCTCCATACGAACATCTCAATTTGTGTTGCCAGCGGTTATTGTTTTTGGTGTTAAGACGGAGTCTATTTCTTTTTTTCTAGACAGTGGTGCAGGGGTAAATTTGATAGATGCCCATTTTGCCCGCACTATGGGTTTGTCTCTCTGTACGCTGCAGAAACCCATTCCCATATTCGCTATTGACTCTGCTCCTCTGTCTCAGAGAAATCTCACTCACGTTGTCCATAACTTACATCTTCGGGTAGGGGACCACCATAAGGAGCGTCTTTCATGTTACGTTCTGGAGGGCCTTCCCTCTCCTGTGGTATTGGGTCTTCCCTGGTTGGTAGCGCACAATCCAGTGGTGGATTGGCAGGCCAGGGAGATATTGGAGTGGAGTGAGCATTGCAGAGAGAATTGCTTAAATAACAATTGCTTAATCACCTCCATAGCTTCCCTACCTACATTTATTTCGGACTTTGAGGAAGTTTTTTCTGAAAAGGGTTGTCAGAAGCTACCACCTCATCGTCCTTATGATTGCCCGGTTAACCTGATTCCCGGTGCAAAATTACCCAAGTCCAGGTTGTATAATCTTTCGGGTCCTGAGAGACAAGCCATGAAAGATTATATCTCCGAGAGTCTGGTCAAGGGACACATCAGACCCTCTTCTTCACCCGTGGCTGCAGGGTTTTTCTTTGTTAAAAAGAAAGATGGGGGCCTGCGTCCTTGCCTAGATTTCCGTGAGCTAAACCGGATAACCATCCGAGACCCATACCCTCTTCCTCTCATTCCTGACCTTTTTAATCAGATTGCGGGTGCTAGGTGGTTCTCCAAACTTGATCTTAGGGGGGCCTACAATCTGATTCGTATCAAGGAAGGGGATGAGTGGAAGACAGCTTTTAACACCCCTGAGGGGCATTACGAAAATTTAGTCATGCCTTTCGGTCTGACCAATGCCCCTGCTGTCTTCCAACATTTCGTTAATGATATTTTTAGTCATCTCATCGGCAGGTTTGTAGTCATATACCTAGATGATATCTTAATTTATTCAGCTAATCTGAAAACACATGAAGTACATGTCAGGCAAGTACTGCAGGTCCTACGGACAAATAAATTATATGCGAAAATTGAAAAATGTGTCTTCGCCGTTCAGGAAATACAATTCCTGGGATATCTATTATCTGCTTCAGGTTTCCGTATGGATCCTGGGAAGGTCCAGGCAATTTTAGATTGGGATCTTCCTGAGAACCTTAAAGCTCTACAACGGTTTTTGGGTTTCGCAAATTTCTACAGAAAGTTTATTAAAAATTATTCAGTGATCGTTAAACCCCTTACTGACATGACTAGGAAGGGGACTGATTTTTCTAAATGGTCTGACGCCGTTAAAATTGCATTTTCCTCTCTAAAAGAGAGATTTACCTCGGCACCTGTCCTAATTCAACCTGATGTCTCCCAGCCTTTTATTGTTGAAGTTGATGCGTCGGAGGTGGGAGTGGGGGCTGTATTGTCTCAGGGTCCGTCTCCTGGCAAATGGCGTCCTTGCGCTTTCTTTTCCAAAAAATTATCTGCAGCAGAAACGAACTATGATATTGGAAATAGGGAACTGTTGGCGATTAAACTGGCGTTTGAAGAGTGGCGTCACTTCTTAGAGGGAGCAATCCACCCCGTCACGGTAATTACGGATCACAAAAACCTTCTGTACCTAGAATCGGCTAAGCGTCTCACCCCTAGACAAGCTAGGTGGTCGCTATTCTTTACCAGATTTAACTTTGTAATCACCTATCGTCCTGGGGCAAAAAATACCAAGGCAGACGCATTGTCTCGTAGTTTCCCTGGAGGAGGTAATGTTAGTGATCCGGTACCTATTTTACAAAGAGGAGTGGTTGTCTCTGCTGTACACTCTGTTCTAGAGGGAAAGGTGTTAGAGGCCCAGGGGGACGCCCCGGCCTCTTGCCCCTCAGAGAAATTGTTTGTACCGTTAAACCTGCGTCTTGAGTTATTGAAGGAACATCATAATTCGGCACTTGCTGGGCACCCGGGTAGTAAAGCAACCTTGGAGCTATTGTCTCGTCGTTTTTGGTGGCCAAGGTTGCGTCAGGATGTAATAGATTTCGTGTCTACTTGTTCTACTTGTGCACGCGCGAAAGTCTCTCATACACGTCCAGCAGGGTCTTTATTGCCACTTTTTATCCCCAATAGACCATGGACACATCTATCAATGGATTTCATCACTGACTTACCTTTGTCTGCGGGTAAAACAGTTATCTTGGTAGTAGTAGACAGGTTTAGCAAAATGGTACACTTTATTGCGCTACCCGCACTTCCTAATGCTAAGACTCTTGCTCAGGTGTTTATCAGTGAAATCGTGAAGCTTCGCGGGGTCCCTTCCGATGTGGTTTCGGATCGGGGAACCCAGTTTATTTCTAAGTTTTGGAAAGCTTTTTGTACCCGTTTAGGGGTACACTTATCCTTTTCCTCAGCTTTCCATCCTCAGTCGAATGGACAGACTGAGCGTACCAACCAAAACCTAGAAACATATTTAAGGTGTTTTGCGTCTGAAAACCAAGAGGTGTGGTCATCATATTTACCGTTAGCCGAGTTTGCCATAAATAATCGCCGTCAGGAATCCACTGGCAAGTCACCATTTCTTGGTGCATACGGTTTTCATCCCCAATTTTGTACTTTCAAAGAGGGGGGGTCTTCTGGGGTTCCCGAAGAGGAACGGTTTTCTTCATCTCTTTCATCGGTATGGCAGAAGGTGCAAGCTAACTTGAAAAATATGAGTGGTAAATACAAATGCATGGCCGATAAGAAACGGTCGCCAGGTCCGGACCTAGGAGTGAATGACTATGTGTGGTTGTCTACTAGGAATATTAAGTTGAAGGTTCCCTCTTGGAAACTGGGTCCTAGGTTCATTGGTCCTTATAAAATTGTAGCCGTCATTAACCCTGTGGCTTTTCGCCTGGAGCTACCTCAGACTTTTAAGATTCATAACGTCTTCCATAAGTCGCTGCTCAAGAAGTATGTTCCACCTCTAGAACCATCACCGCTGCCACCTCCTCCTGTTGTTGTGGATGGTAATCTGGAGTTTCAAATATCCAGAATTGTTGATTCTCGTCGGGTCCGCCGCTCTCTTCAGTATCTGGTGCATTGGAGGGGTTACGGTCCCGAGGAAAGAATGTGGGTTCCAGCGTCAGAGGTAAACGCCAACAGGTTGATTCAGGCTTTCCATGTCTCTCATCCGGAGAGACCTGGTCCTGAGTGTCCGGAGGCCCCTCGTGAAAGGGGGGGTACTGTCATGAGGGTGTCAAGAGCCACGTCTGACTCCGTTATACCCGGGGTCAGGAAGTCGCAGCGGGTGGCTGCGCGCTCTATGTCTAAAGATCACGGTGTTTCTTTTCTGTGTTTGCCTTGCTATCCTTTTTGTCTCACTCAGGGATCCGTAGCTTCTCCTCCTCAGCTGTTTCTTGTCTGCCACTCCCAAACTCCTTATATTCTCCTCTCACACTTCTCTTGTTGCCAGTTATAGAGCTTCCTGCCTGGACATCTATACTGACCCACTGGAGCTGAGAATCTGGTTGTTGTTCCAGAGTGCTACCCTCCGGATCCCTGTTGGGCTTTTGTTGTCTCCTGTTGTTGCCCTCCTGGGATTATATGTTTAGTTTGTATTGTCTGTCCTCCCCTTGGTGTTTTCCTTTAGAGCTAGTGGTGCGGACTAGTGTTCCCACCGCCCTGTTCACTATCTAGGGCTCATCCTAGGGAAAGCCAGGGTTTTAGGCACGTGATCGGCGTACGGGTGAGGAACCCGTCTAGGGACGACAGGGCAGCCAGGCGCCAGTCGCAAGGTGAGTCAGGGGTCACCACCTTCCCTCTCACTAGGGCAGGGCCTCCCTCTTTTCCTCCCTCTGTGTCACGTATGTGACAGTTACGCCGATCGTGATAAGGAAACAAGACAACACAAAATGAATATATGGCTCACTGGATCCAAAACTAAGGAACAAAAAGGGAGACCCCTGCATCAGACCTGGCACTCTCCCTGACTGCTCAGCCTATGCGAAAATCCCAATGGTAGATGATCTCATATCCTCGTACCTCGACTGTATAACACCTGAACACCCTATAATAGTGAGGGGACACGACCACCGGCTCCCAACACTAGACACGGAGGGAGTCAGGGTCACCTGGGATCCAGCAAATAGAAAAAAACAAAAGAATGCACAACACTTATCTTGTAGAAGACTGGGAAATAGGATCAGCATGCACACTGGAAGTTGTATAAACCGCACACTAATGCATTATGGGGAGGAATTTAAAGGGATGCAATCAGTCCAACTACATGACAGCTGAGAGAGGCTAACGAGATGAGGAACTGAAAGCAAAACAAAGGAAGCTCAAGGAGGAGGTTCTGAAAGGCATCTGTCAGAGCTTCTCAGATGTCTGGTGGTGACAATCATCTCATACCCAAAAAATTTATTATGTTAGTACTGTAAAAAGGTATCCCTGCATACAGAAATACTCTCGTATTTTGTAATCTTTTTTATATATACTTATTTAGTTTTTTTCAGTAGTATGATTAAGTGGTGAAAATTATTAGTGCCCCCCCATTTTTGACTGTGGTATCTTATGTGCCCCTCCCCAATATATTGTTCCTAGAGTCGCCACTGCACAGGGAGCACTGGATGGCGCAAGGGGGCAATGGTTGGCACAATAGGGGATCTGGATGGCACAAAGGGGTAATTATTGGCACAATGGGGGCAATAGGTGGCACATGGGGCAATCGATGGCACAAGGGGGCAATGGTTGCACAAAAGGGGAACTGTATGGCACAGGGGGGAAATGGTTGGCACAATAGGGGAACTGGATGACACAAGGGGGTCAATTGATGGCACAAGTGGGGTACTGGATGGCACAAGGGGTACTGGATGGCAAACAGGAGGCACTGGATGGCCCAAGGGGGTAATGAATGGCACAATGGGGGCAATGGATGGCACATTGGGGCAATGGATGGCACAAGGGGGCATTGTATGGCACTAGGGACACTGGATGGTACTGTTATGGGGGCACTGTGGATGTCACTGTTATGGAGGCACTGTGGATGTCCACTAAATAAGGTTACTGCGATTCACTTTTTTGCAGTCCCATTGAGTTCTATAGATTTTAGATCTGCATTATGAGGACCAGAATAGGACATGTTCTATCTTTCGCAGAACTGACATACGGATGTGGAAAGCACATAGAAGTCATGTGTCATATGTCATATGTCAATTCCAGTAAAGACAAAACATGTCTTATTCTGGTCTTCAAAATGAGGACCTCAAATCCATAGAACTCAATGGGACTGCCAAAATTGTGGATCGCAAAATGTATACATGTGTATAAGGGTTTAGATACACAGCTCAGCAGGCAGGATCATACAAGATAGGCTTAGATACACCACAGCAGGCTGTGTCCTACAAAATGGGATTAGATACACAGCTCAGCTGGCAGTATCATACAAAATGGGATTAGATACACATTTTAGCCTGCTGTATCATAGAAGATGTGATTAGATACACACTTCAGCAGGTAGTGTCATAGTAGATGGGATTAGATATACACTTCAGCAGGCAGTATCGCACACAACAGGATGTGTATCAGGCAGACATACAGGATAGGATTAGATACAGATGTGATTGGATACGCTTGCTGATTACAGCTGTTTATCACACTTTGGAGATAGTGAGGGAAGAGCCTGTAAACGGTCAGTGATGGGATTAGATACACCGCTCAGCAGGCTGTATCACACAGGATAGGATTAGATACAGATGTGATTGGATACGCTTGCTGGTTCAAGCTGTTTTTCACACTCTGGAGATGGTGAGGGAAGAGCCTGCAGACGGTCAGTGATGGGATTAGATACACTACACAGCTCAGCAGGCTGTATCACACAGGATAGGATTAGATACACATTTGAGGGCAGAGCCTGTGGTCAGTCAGTAATGGGATTTAGACACTGAGTGAGGAGCAGATTCATGTCTGGGTGTAGAAAGACACAGGAGTTGTAGATGGAGTAGCTGCTGCAGACAGAGCAGTGTGGGGGGCGTGGCCAGCCTGTGACTCATCTCTGTGCAGTGCAGCCAGGCTTGTGTATCAATAAAGTTATGTATTCAACAAAGCACGAAGGGGAGAAAGTAAACAGATCTGCCAGGATAGTCTGATGTCTTCCAGGGGGGGATGAAAGCTCAGACATGAAAAACTGGTATTGGGGGCATATGTATGCATGGTGAGGGGTGTTAGGAGCACATAAAAAGAATTTAGATTTTGGGTCCAGACAACCTCTTTAAGTTCACAGATATATGTCTAACTTCTGACATTTTCCTGTACAATTTCCTGATATAATTCAGAATTCATTGTTACATTATTGATGGTGAGCCGTCCTGGCCCAGAAACAGCAAAACAGGCCCAAACAATGATACTTCTACCACCATGATGCACAGATAATGTAAGATTTTTATGCTGGAATGCAGTGTTTTCCTTTCTCCAAACATAACACTTTTCATTTAAACTATCCATCCATCTCATCCATCCACAAAACATTGTTCTAAAAACATTCTGCCTTGTCCAGGTGATCTATAGAAAACTGCAGAGAGACAGCAATGCTCTTTTGTGGAGAGCAGTGGCTTTCTCCTTGCACTCCTACCATGCAAACTATTGTTGTTAGCTAAAGTGATAAAAGTCTTTAGTTGCCTTTAAGGGAGGGTAATAATGGTCTTGAATTTATTCAATTTTTACACAATCTGTTTAACTGTGGATTGGTGGAATCCAAACTACGTACAGCTGGTTTTGTAACCTTTCCCAGCCCGATGAGCATCAGCAACTCTTCCTCTGAGGCATCCGAAGTGGAATTTGATCCTTAGTTTAGGAAAAATTTAATTCACTGCAAAGCCAAATTTCCTCATGCTTCGTGGTAACAAATCGGATTTCTTCTAAAATGGCTGCTGCACGTGTTACAAAGTGAATGTAAGAAGCTTAAGAATGCTATATAAACTATGATTGTCAAGGAACCATGAACCAGACGTACAACAAGAGATACGTGGAAATAAGAAGGCTTTATTGCAAATCAAGCTGTAAGCAAAAGTCCAAACGGATGGCTAAACCGGAGCAGGGTCTTGCGAAGCCAGAGGTCAGGAGCCAGAAGGGTAGTCAGACGAAGCCAGGATCAGGAACCAGAAGGGTAGTCAGACGAAGCCAGGATCAGGAACCAGCGGGGTAGTCAGACGAGGCCAGGATCAGGAACCAGAAGCAGCAGCAGTCTTAGAAGCATGTGCACACAGGAGGACCAAGCAAGGAACTGAAGCCACAGACCTCCTATATATATGAGCTAGGCATCCAGCTCCTCCCAGTGGGAAGGAGAAGCCGCAGGGTGGGAGGCTACAAGAAACCCAGAAACCAAGATGGCCGCCAGCACATGTCAAACGAAGGAGAACAGCAAGAAGGTAAGACCATGACAGTACCTCCCCCTCAAGGGCCCCTCCTCCGCGGAGTAAGGAACGGTTTCTGAGGGAAGCGTGCGTGGAAGGCTCGGAGCAAGGCAGGAGCATGGACATCTGCGGAGGGAACCCAGGAACGCTCCTCTGGACCATAACCACGCCAATGGACCAAAAACTGCAACCGACCGCGGACCAGGCGTGAGTCCAGGATATTGCTCACCTCATACTCCTCACGATTGCCCACTTGGACCGGACGAGGCCGAGGAACCGAGGAAGTGAAACGATTACACACCAATGGCTTCAACAGGGAGACATGAAACACGTTGGAGATCCGCATGCCAGGAGGAAGCGCAAGGGCATAGGCTACCGGGTTTACCCTGCGAAGCACTCGGAAGGGACCAACAAAGCGAGGCGCCAGCTTGGGAGTGGGCACTCGAAGGTTGAGGTTGCGGGTGGACAACCATACACGGTCTCCGACCTGGTAGGAAGGAGCGGGCGCTCGTCTGCGATCAGCCTGGAGTCTCTGGCGCTGCGCAGAGACCTCAAGGGACCTCTGGATCTGTACCCAAGAAGCACGTAGGACGGAAAGGTGATCCTCCACAGCCGGAATATCCTGGGGAGAGAATACCTCCGGTAACACGGCAGGTTGGAACCCATAATTGGCCATGAAGGGAGACGTCCCAGAGGAAGAGTTCACCGCCGTGTTCCTGGCAAACTCAGCCCAAGGCAGGAGGTCAACCCAATTGTCTTGGTGATCGGAGACATAGCAACAAAGGAATTGCTCCAAGGCCTGATTGGATCGTTCTGCGGCCCCATTGGACTGAGGGTGGTAAGCCGAGGAGAAAGAGAGATGAATCCCCAACTGGGAGCAAAAGGCGCGCCAGAACCTGGACACAAACTGACTCCCCCGATCCGACACAATCTCCTTGGGCAAACCGTGCAACCGGAAGACCTCCCTGGCGAAAATCGTGGCCAACTCTTGTGCAGAGGGTAACTTCTTGAGAGGAACACAGTGGCACATTTTGGAAAACCGATCCACAATCATGAGAATGACCGTATGGCCTCGGGATGCAGGGAGGTCCACAATGAAATCCATCCCCAGGTGTGACCATGGGCGCTCCCCGGTGGCTATGGGTTGCAAAAGGCCCAACGGAAGGTGCCGAGGGGACTTACTCTGGGCACAAACGGAGCATGCCGCTACATATGCGGCGATGTCGGAACGTAGAGAAGGCCACCAGAACAGACGTGAAACAGCCCAGGACAGCTGATTCTTTCCAGGATGCCCCGCGGCCTTGGAGTTATGGTAGGTTCGCAACAACCGAGTGCGCAACTCCTCAGGCACAAAACATCTGCCGTTGGGTCTCCCAGAGGGAGCACCAGATTGAGCCGCCAAAATCTGCTCACCCAGGGGAGAGGTCAGGCTGGTGCGAATGGCGGCCAGGATCTGATTCGGAGGTATGACCGAAGTCGGAATCGACTCCTCCCCGTACAGCTCGGAGTACTGCCGTGATAAGGCATCCGCTCTGATGTTCTTGGAACCGGGTAGGTAGGAGACCACGTAATTAAAACGTGACAAGAACAGAGCCCATCTGGCCTGACGTGGTGTCAATCTCTTGGCCTCAGAAAGGTAGGTCAGATTCTTGTGGTCCGTCAGGATGAGAACCGGAACCACCGAACCCTCGAGCAAAGGCCTCCATTCTTTAAGGGCCTGCACGATGGCCAATAACTCCCTGTCACCAATCTGATAGTTGCACTCCGCGGAAGACAGTTTCCGGGAGTAAAACCCACAAGGAAGCAGAGGACCCTCTGGTGTTCTACGCTGAGACAGAAGGGCGCCTACTCCCGTCTCAGACGCGTCCACCTCGAGGACAAAGGGCAACCCAGGGTTGGGATGCGACAGAATCGGAGCCGACACAAAGGCGGACTTTAGAGCCTCAAAAGCTCGGATGGCCTCGAGCGGCCAGACCTGGAAATTACTGCCCTTCCTGGTCAGATCCGTGAGAGGCTTGGCTAGCATAGAAAAGTCCCTGATGAACTTCCGATAATAATTGGCGAAGCCCAAAAAGCGCTGCAGGGCACGAAGACCACTGGGCTGGGGCCACTGTAAGACAGCCGAAACCTTCTCAGGATCCATGGAGAACCCCTCAGCGGAAATGATGTAACCTAAGAAGGTTACCTGGGATCAATGAAATTCGGTTACAAGAGAACAGCCTGTTCTCTTGTAACCGTTGCAACACTCGTCTGACATCCATAATGTGGGCCTCCATGGATTCAGAATATACCAAGATGTCATCCAAATAGACCACCACACACTGCTGCAACAGGTCACGGAAAACATCGTTGATGAATTCCTGGAAGACTGCGGGCGCATTGCACAACCCAAAGGGCATAACCAAGGATTCATAATGACCGGTCCTGGTGTTAAACGCGGTCTTCCACTCATCGCCCGCCTTGATCCTTACCAGGTTATATGCCGCCCTCAGGTCGAGTTTGGTAAAGACCGTGGCCCCTTTGAGGCGATCGAACAGCTCGGAAATCAAGGGTATCGGGTAAGCGTTCTTGATCGTGATGCGATTGAGACCCCTGTAATCGATGCAAGGCCTCAACTCACCGCCCTTCTTTTTCACAAAGAAAAATCCAGCCCCTGCCGGGGACGAGGATTTGCGGATGTGTCTGCGTGATAGCGCCTCCCTCACGTACTCCTCCATGGCCTCATTCTCCGCTACCGACAGTGGATAGACCTTGCCACGAGGAGGAACGGCACCAGATTGTAACTCTATGGCACAATCGTATGGGCGGTGCGGAGGTAGGGCAACCGCGCGCACCTTATCGAATACATCCCGGTACTCTTCGTATTCAGGAGGCAACAGAGAGTCCGAGGAAGTACACAGCAACTTGACAGGCCCATGGATGCAACTAGCCCCACACTGCGGTGACCACGAGAGGATCTCGGCCGATCTCCAATCGAAAGTCGGATTATGCTTCTGGAGCCAGGGGTACCCCAAGACCACCGAGTAGTGTGGAGACGAAATAACCTGGAGACAGACCGACTCTCTGTGAACGGCACCAATGGCTATCCCCACTGGAAGGGTCTCATGAGTCACGTGTGGCGGCAGAAGGGGTCTGCCGTCTATCGCCTCAAGAGCCAGTGGGGAACCTCGAGGCTGCAGAGGAATGGAATTGGCGGCAGCGAACACACTATCAATGAACAAACCACCAGCACCAGAGTCCACCAACGCCTGGGTCGTCACCGAGCCCCCGACCCAGGAGAGGACAACAGTGATCAGTGGTTTGTCAACACGGGAAACCGGGGACGAGGAGACTCCACCCAAGATCTGCCCCCGACAGGATCTCAGGTGCGAGCGTTTCCCGGACGGTTCGGACATGCCAACCGAAAATGCCCACCGAGACCACAGTACATGCATCGGCCCTCGCGTCTCCGGAGTACCCTCTCCCCCTCGGACAGGCGAGCAAACCCCAGCTGCATGGGTTCACCCCCAGACAAGTCATCCCCAGGAGGCGTGGGAGGAGAGGGAGGCACGGGTGGGACAGCAAACGTAGGCGCCGATCTGTTAGAAGACCTCCGCAGGCTCTCCTTAAAGGAAGGTCTCTCCCTGAGTCTGGTGTCAATCAAAATCAGGAAAGAAATAAGAGACTCGAGCTCCACTGGTAGGTCCTTAGCTGCAACCTCATCCTTCAAGGCATCCGAGAGACCATGAGAGAAAGCAGCGACCAGAGCCTCATTATTCCAGCCCACCTCTGCTGCCAGGGTACGAAACTCAATGGCGTATTCAGCTACGGATCGTGAACCCTGTCTGATGGACATAAGGAGCTTCGCAGCAGAGGCAGCACGAGCCGGCACATCGAATACCTTCCGAAGAGAAGCAACAAAACCGGAAAACTCGGCAACCACCGGATTGTTGTTCTCCCATAAAGGGCTGGCCCAGGCCAAGGCCTTGTCCGAGAGCAGCAAGATCAAGAAGCCCACCTTTGATCTCTCAGTAGGAAAGGCATGTGGCAGCAACTCGAAATAAATGCCCACCTGGTTAAGGAAACCTCGGCACTGAGTTGGCTCTCCCCCAAAGCGCTGTGGAAGGGGGGCAGAACCGGTCATACCCCGAGACACCGCAGGCGCAGCAACAGGTGTCGGGGTAGACTCTGGCGCAACAACCGGAGCGGCAGTAGGAGCGGGCCCAGGAGCGACAACCGACCCATCGGCAACGGAAGCGAAATGAGCCGTGCGTTCAAGCAGGGTTTGCAACGCCACAGCGAACCGACCCAACAGGTGATCCTGCTGATCAAGTCTGGCAACCAGCGTAGGTAGCGAGGATGGCCCTGTACCGTCAGAATTCATGGCTTGGTCCTAATGTCAAGGAACCATGAACCAGACTTACAACAAGAGATACGTGGAAATAAGAAGGCTTTATTGCAAATCAAGCTGTAAGCAAAAGTCCAAACGGATGGCTAAACCGGAGCAGGGTCTTGCGAAGCCAGAGGTCAGGAGCCAGAAGGGTAGTCAGACGAAGCCAGGATCAGGAACCAGAAGGGTAGTCAGACGAAGCCAGGATCAGGAACCAGCGGGGTAGTCAGACGAGGCCAGGATCAGGAACCAGAAGCAGCAGCAGTCTTAGAAGCATGTGCACACAGGAGGACCAAGCAAGGAACTGAAGCCACAGACCACCTATATATATGAGCTAGGCATCCAGCTCCTCCCAGTGGGAAGGAGAAGCCGCAGGGTGGGAGGCTACAAGAAACCCAGAAACCAAGATGGCCGCCAGCACATGTCAAACGAAGGAGAACAGCAAGAAGGTAAGACCATGACAATGATGCTGTGCAGCCAGCCAATCAGCAGATAGACATTCACTGTGATGTCACAGCCCTATGAAAAGTCTCATCCCGCGTGATCTCTGCCATTTCACTGTGAGCTGAGCTTAGGGAAAGACATGACAAGCACTTATGTGGAAGGGACAGTGTTGCAGAAATCTTTTACTTGTAGAATTTTAGATAGGGAGAGTGCTGGGACAGTGTAGGGAGATTGTAGGGAGAGTTTTTAGACACTGTAGGGAGAGCATAGGGAGATTGTAGGGACAGTGTAGGTTGAGTGTAGCCATGTGCATCTTGTTGAACTGCTGTCACAATTCCATTTAATCTGTAAGTTGATATATAGAATTACTGTACCTCAGTATTAAAGAGCAGTTTAATATATCACGGTCTGCATCTTGTTGAATTGCTGGAACATTTGCAGTTAATCTCTTAGTTTATATATAGAATTACTGTGCCCCAGTATTAAAGGGCAGTCTAATATATCACTGCCTGCATCTTGTTGAACTGCTGGCACATTCACAGTTAATCTCTTAGTTTATATATAGAATTACTGTGCCTCAGTATTAAAGGGTGGTCTGATAAATTGCCATCTGCATTTCGCTGAACTGCTGGCAAATTTGCAGTTAATGTGTTAGTTTATACATAGAATAACTGTGCCTCAGTATTAAAATGCGGTCTAATATATCGTTGTGTGCATCTTGTTGAACTGCTGACACAAAACCGATTGATCTTTTAGTTTATATATCGAATTACTGTGCCTCGTATTAAAAGACAGTCAAATATATCGCCGTATGCATCTTGTTGAACTGTCATCTTTAATTTGAGGGTATTTACATCTAAATCAGGTGAACGGTGTAGGAATAACAACAGTTTGCATATGTGCCTCCCACTTGTTAAGGGACTAAACGTAATGGAACAGAATAATAATCATAAATCAAACTTTCACTTTTTAATACTTGGTTGAAAATCCTTTGCAGTCAATTACAGCCTGAAGTCTGGAACGCATAGACATCACCAGACGCTGGGTTTCATCCCTGGTGATGCTCTGCCAGGCCTCTACTGCAACTGTCTTCAGTTCCTGCTTGTTCTTGGGGCATTTTCCCTTCAGTTTTGTCTTCAGCAAATAAAATGCATGCTCAATCGGATTCACGTCAGGTAATTGACTTGGCCATTGCATAACACTCCACTTCTCTTTCTTAAAAAACTCTTTGGTTGCTTTTGCAGTATGCTTTAGGTCATTGTCCATCTGCACTGTGAAGCGCCGTCCAATGAGTTCTGAAGCATTTGGCTGAATATAAGCAGATAATATTGCCCGAAACACTTCAGAATTCATCCTGCTGCTTTTGTCAGAAGTCACATCATCAATAAATACAAGAGAAACAGTTCCATTGGCAGCCAAACATGCCCACGACATGACACTACCACCACCATGCTTCACTGATGAGGTGGTATGCTTAGGATCATGAGCAGTTCCTTTCCTTCTCCATACTCTTCTCTTCCCATCACTCTGGTACAAGTTGATCTTGGTCTCATCTGTCCATAGGATGTAGTTCCAGAACTGTGAAGGCTTTTTTAGATGTCGTTTGGCAAACTCTAATCTGGCCTTCCTGTTTTTGAGGCTCACCAATGGTTTACATCTTGTAGTGAACCCTCTGTATTAACTCTGGTGAAGTCTTCTCTTGATTGTTGACTTTGACACACATACACCTACCTCCTGGAGAGTGTTCTTGATCTGGCCAACTGTTGTGAAGGGTGTTTTCTTCACCAGGGAAAGAATTCTTCGGTCATCCACCACAGTTTTTTTTCCGTGGTCTTCCAGGTCTTTTGATGTTGCTGAGCTCACCGGTGCGTTCCTTCTTTTTAAGAATGTCCCAAACAGTTGTTTTGGCCACGCCTAATGTTTTTGCTATTTCTCTGATGGGTTTGTTTTGTTTCTTCAGCCTAATGATGGCTTGCTTCACTGATAGTGACAGCTCTTTGGATCTAATCTTGAGAGTTGATAGCAACAGATTCCAAATGCAAATAGCACACTTGAAATTAACTCTGGACCTTTTATCTGCTCATTGTAATTTGGATAATGAGGGAATAACACACACCCGGCCATGGAACAGCTGAGAAGCCAATTGTCCTATTACATTTGGCCCCTTAACAAGTGGGAGGTACATATGTAAACTTTTGTAATTCCTACACCGTTCCCCTGATTTGGATGTAAATACCCTCAAATTAAAGCTGACAGTCTGCAGGTAAAGCACATCTTGTTCATTTCATTTCAAATTTATTGTGGTGGTTTATAGAGCCAAAAATGTTAGAATTGTGTTGATGTCCCAATATTTATGGACCTGACTGTATATCGCCGTCTGCATTATATTGACACAATCCCTGTTAATCTGTTAGTTTATATAAAGAATTACTGTGCCTCAGTATTAAAGGGTAGTCTAATATATTGCTGCGTTTATCTTGTTCAACTGCTGAAACATTCATAATTAGTCTGTTACATTACTGATATAGTTATTGTACAGTATGGCCAACAGACAATTGCCTGGGATCTCCAAAGTAACAGGCAGTGGCAAAAATTTTGCTGCAGCCTGCACAAGTAGCAGCAAAAGAAGGGGTGGTGGTAGCAGCAGTCACAGCAACAGGCCAGAGGTGCCACTGTCTTCCAGCGGTCGTGTTTTACCAACAATCCAGCTGTATCAATGGCAAAAATTCCCACAAAAAATATTAATTATTTTAATCAGGGTCCATTTTTATGTGTCTTAAAGGGAAACGTTCAAAAATGTGCCCTGCTGGAGCCTAGAACAAATTTATTTTAGGCCACGGGAGTAGTGATGGATGAACATCGGCTCGGGCGGTTCGCGAACGTGATCGCGATCAAATGTTCGCGAACCGCAAGTTTGCGGCGGGCCCCATTGACTTTAATGTCAGGCGAACCTGAAAAACCTTCAGCTCATATTTGCAGCCAGCAAACACTTACTAGAAGTACACAAATAGTCCCACAACATGGACAGTGATATACCAGAGGGGGATCATTGGCCAAAATTCCCCCCAAAAATATGTATTTTAATCAGGGGCCATTTTTATGCATCTTAAAGGGAAACCCTAAAAAATGTGCCCTGCTGGAGCATAGAAACATTTTATTTCCTATCGGTTTGATGTATACAAATGTGCAGCACTCCACGTTCTTGTATCCTGCAGAGTCTATAAAAAAAAAGTGCATACATTAATGTAAATCTTTTTCCCACCATGGAACTGTATGGTGAACGAACGCCATTGTACGGCATCAGTCTGAGGCATCTTTTAACGCATACATTTTTCGTATGCTTTAAATGGATGGCAAAAATAGGATGTGAACACAGCCCTAGTGTCAGAATAAGCACCAGTACACAGCAGAGCAGCGTGGCGGAGGCTGCCATGTACTGACAGAGCGCTACCTGGTTCTGGTGGTCAGGAATGAGGACTGTATTTCCAAAGGATAATTTTCTACTGGGAAATACAGGGCACAGTATAATGCACTAGAATCTATATAATATAAAAATATAAGCCCTACCCCCGAATGATAATACAATTAGGTGATGATTTATTTTATAGAAATATGTCTATGTTAGGCGTATTTCTGACACAGATCGTGGCTCAAAGGTCCTTAGAACTGCAATCTGCTTATTTTTCCCGCTCATGCCAGGTCTAAAAAAGGATGGCGTGGGCAGGGAAATGGATACAGTTATGGCCATCCAGTTATTGGATACCACCGCCATACATTGACCGGATAACACCTCTGCACAGTGACCGGATAACACTGCCATACCGTGACTGGATAAAAGAGTATAAGAGGGCACAGTACAGGGAATTACTAGGGGCACTGTACAGGGTGTGGTAAGAGGGCACAATGCAGGGTATAAGGGGGCGCAGTATGGGATGAGGGGCACAGTACAGGGTGGTGAGCACAGTCACATGACTCTGTGACATTAGAAGGTCCTTATGGTTAATGCGGTTCATACGACACCATACTGAGAGGCAGAGGAGTGAGACAAGGGTGTGATTATGTGGCTAGAGATAAAAAATTTAACTGTCGGCCAGTACAGGCCCCATAAATTAGGCAATAGGCATTCACTTGACAGCACAGAACTTTGGATTCTGTGGCTGGAAATACATTAGGCGGTCACAGGATAAAAATGTAACTGTCGGCCAGTACAGGCCACAAAAATTAGCCAATAGGCATTCAGCTGACAGCAAAGATCTTTGGATTCTGTGGCTGGAGGTACATTAGGCCGTCACAGAATAATAATTTAACTGTCGGCCAGTACAGGCCCCAAAAATTAATCAATAGGCATTCACCTGATAGCAAAGAACTTTGGATTCTGTGGCTGGAGGTACATTAGGTGGTCACAGGATAAATATGTAACTGTAGGCCAGCAGAGGCCCCAAAAATTAGGCATTCAATGTACAAAAAAGGCCTTTTATGCCGCTGTATTTACCTAAGACGCGGACCATGATTTGTTCTTGGTGGTGGCGGATATTTGTGGGCTGTCATGAGGAAATTCAATGAAACGTGGTGGACATGTGTTGAATTCCTCTGAGATCCATGCCTCATTCATTTTTAGAAATGTGAGGTAGTCAACACTGTTGTGTGCTAGGCGAGTGCGCTTATCGGTCATGATCAGCTCTGCTGCGCTGAATGTCCTTTCGGACAAGAGTTCCATGGAAAGTTATGCCAGCTCTGGCCACAGGTCAAGCCTGCACACCTAGTAGTCCAGGGGTTCATCGCTTCTCAGAGCATCCACATCGGCCGTTAACTCGATGTAGTCGGACACCTGTCGGTCTAGGCATTCCCTGAGGCTAGATCAGGAGGACGGCTGTCGATGGGTTGGCTGCAAGAATGATCTCATATCTGAAGTCACCAACACATCTCCAAACAGCCCTCTTCTTGCATGCGCTGTTTGATTGGTATCCACAACTGTTTCTCTGTGAGTGGATATTCCTCTGCCAGCGCCCACAAAAGCAGAATGCAGCATTTCTCGAAGCAAGGCCTGGAAGTGCGGCATTCTGACAGCCCTCTGTGATGGTGGTAACATTTCCGCCATTTTGTGTTTGTACCGGGGGTCTAAGTACAGTACAGACCAAAAGTTTGGACACACCTTCTCATTCAAAGAGTTTTCTTTATTTTCATGACTATGAAAATTGTAGATTCACACTGAAGGCATCAAAACTATGAATTAACACATGTGGAATTATATACATAACAAAAAAGTGTGAAACAACTGAAAATATGTCATATTCTAGGTTCTTCAAAGTAGCCACCTTTTGCTTTGATTACTGCTTTGCACACTCTTGGCATTCTCTTGATGAGCTTCCAGAGGTAGTCACCTGAAATGGTCTTTCAACAGTCTTGAAGGAGTTCCCAGAGATGCTTAGCACTTGTTGGCCCTTTTGCCTTCACTCTGCGGTCCAGCTCACCCCAAACCATCTTGATTGGGTTCAGGTCCGGTGACTGTGGAGGCCAGGTTATCTGGTGCAGCACCCCATCACTCTCCTTCATGGTCAAATAGCCCTTACACAGCCTGGAGGTGCGTTTGGGGTCATTGTCCAGTGGAAAAATAAATGATGGTCCAACTAAACGCAAACCAGATTGAATAGCATGCCGCTGCAAGATGCTGTGGTAGCCATGCTGCTTCAGTATGCCTTCAATTTTGAATAAATCCCCAACAGTGTCAACAGAAAAGCACCCCCACACCATCACACCTCCTCCTTCATGCTTCACGGTGGGAACCAGGCATGTAGAGTCCATCCGTTCACCTTTTCTGCGTCGCACAAAGACACAGTGGTTGGAACCAAAGATCTCAAATTTGGACTCATCAGACCAAAGCACAGATTTCCACTGGTCTAATGTCCATTCCTTGTGTTCTTTAGCCCAAACAAGTCTCTTCTGCTTGTTGCCTGTCCTTAGCAGTGGTTTCCTAGCAGATATTCTACCATGAAGGCCTGATTCACACAGTCTCCTCTTAACGGTTGTCCTAGAGATGTGTCTGCTGCTAGAACTCTGTGTGGCATTGACCTGGTCTCTAATCTGAGCTGCTGTTAACCTGCAATTTCTGAGGCTGGTGACTCGGATGAACTTATCCTCCGCAGCAGAGGTGATTCTTGGTCTTCCTTTCCTGGGGCGGTCTGCATGTGAGCCAGTTTTTTTGTAGCGCTTGATGGTTTTTGTGACTGCACTTGGGGACACTTTCAAAGTTTTCCCAATTTTTTGGACTGACTGACCTTAATTTCTTAAAGTAATGATGGCCACTCGTTTTTCTTTTTCTTTACTTAGCTGCTTTTTTCTTGCCATAATACAAATTGTAACAGTCTATTCAGTAGGACTATCAGCTGTGTATCCACCTGACTTCTCCACAACGCAACTGATGGTTCCAACCCCATTTTATAAGGCAAGAAATCCCACTTATTAAACCTGACAGGGCACACCTGTGAAGTGAAAACCATTTCAGGTGACTACCTTTTGAAGCTCATCAAGAGAATGCCAAGAGTGTGCAAAGCAGTAATCAAAGCAAAAGGTGGCTACTTTGAAGAACCTAGAATATGACATATTTTCAGTTGTTTCCCACTTTTTTATTATGTATATAATACCACATGTGTTAATTCATAGTTTTGATGCCTTCAGTGTGAATCTACAATTTTCATAGTCATGAAAATAAAGAAAACTCTTTGAATGAGAAGGTGTGTCCAAACTTTTGGTCTGTACTGTACGTTGCCACCCAGTACTGGTTCTTGCCCTTTATGCTTTTTATACAGCGGTCCCTCTTTAAACACTGTAGCATGACGGCCCCCATTTGCACTAAACTGGAAGCGGTGGAGTGACCTGGCTCCTGCTCATCATCCGGGATAATGTCATCCTCGTTCAACTCCCCCCAGCCACAGACAACACCAGGGATCCCATAAACATTTGAAGCATGCTCTTCTTGCTCCTCCTCCACCCCGTCACCATCCTCCTCTGACTCCTCTTCAGACTCCTGTTGTTGACTTGTATCAGATGGAGGAGGCCCCCCTGGGAATTCATCCAGCATTGCGACTTCCTCATCTTCCTGCTCCTCGACGGCTTGATGAATGACACGATGCAATGCACGCTCCAGAAAGAAGGCGTAAGGTACGATGTCACTGATGTCTACATGGCTGCGACTGACCAGTTTGGTGATCTCCTCAAATGGCCGCAGAAGTCTGCATGTGTCGCGCATAAGCAGCCACTGGCGCGGTAAAAAAAAAACATGCTCCCCAGAACCCGTCCTACCGCAGAATTTGTACAGGTAGTTTTTAACTGCACATTTCTGCTGGAGCAGCCTATCAAGCATATACAAGGTAGAGTTCCATCACGTCGGGCAGTCACAAATCAGATGTCTGACGGGCAGGTGATGTCGCCGCTAAATGTCAGCGAGCCATGGCTGTGTAAGATCTTCTAAAATGGCCAGCCGCAAGACATCCTGGACCCCGGGGTATTTGGCAACGAATTGCTGCACGACTAAGTAAAGGACGTGTGCCATGCACGACACGAGTGTCATTTTGCCCTTTTTCAGCGAGCTCAGCAGATTGGCACCATTATCGCACACCACTTTACCAACTGTCAAATTGAGCGGGGTTAGCCAGTGTGGCTCCTGGCTTCCAGGCACAACAGCCGCAGCACAGCATGGCAATGTCTCACCTGGCACGTCGAATAGGTTCTGGGGAGATGGGGGGTGCAGCGGAAGAGGCGGTAGCAGCGGAAAAGGAGGAGTCAGTCGAGGAGGAGAGGCAGGATGGAGTAGGAGGAGGAGAAGAAGAGGCAGGCCTGCATGCAATCCATGGCGGTAATACCAAATATACACTGGTGCCACGGGTTGCATGCTTGACGGCTGTCAGAAGGTTCACCCAGTGGGCAGTAAAAGTTATGTACTTCCCTACCCGTGTTTGCTAGACCACGTGTCTGTGGTCAGATGTATCTTGGCACCGACACTGTGTGCCAGAGATACATTCACTTGCTGCTGAACGTGGCCATATAGCTCTGGGATGCCCTTCTGGGAGAAAAAAAGACTTTGATAGATTCTTGTTCTTTAAAATAAACAGGTCTCCCACTCACATCTGATTGTCATCCCATTGATTGAAAACTCCTGATTCAAAAATCATGTTCAAATTATCTGCTAATTGTCACGTACGCACCCGCATCTCGAAACCAGGGATGGGTCTGCCAGGGGCCGCAGACTACCTCCAAGCTCTCACTCCGCGCACACCACACACCCAGGCCACTAAGTGAGTGTAGTTCACCCCTAAACATGGATAGACTCAACACCCTAAACACCAGCTGCCACCACCGACTTTGACGTAAGCCAGAAACGTTGCACACTCCACGTATATACGTTCTGCTCACAAGCAATCACACAGTCACTCCTTCAGGCTATGGATTCTTTAGAGCAACAAGGCGGACTTATAAAGGGAATATTTTATACACTAAAAAATAGTGCAGTGCTTACAAAAACAGATGCAAGATGAGACAAAGTAAAAATAACATACATAACAGTAAGAGTAAAATAAATAGGTAAAAACAGTAAATAAGAACTTACTGCTCCGTGAGAGGGGGAGGAAAATGGCTAACCAGTACGTCCATTAGGAGACAATTAATGAGGGGAGTGGAGGGCATTGAATATTAAAATCTTTGTTTTAAAGTTTTCAAATCTCCCTCCAAAATAAGCTCTCTTCCTCCAGTATCTGGTTTATCAGGGGGAGCAGATGCTTCTTTAAAGCTAGTACCTGGCAGCCAGAGGTGTTAGATATGACAGGAACATGAGGAGAACTGTCCATCTGCATCTCTTGTAGCTGGCAGAGTCCCAGCCTGCCCGACTCCACTCTGCTGAATGTAGGCTTCAAAGCACTCAGCCATTTGGTTCATCAGAAATTACACCTTATACAACAGACACACAGCACATATACTTCTATAATAGCTACTACAAGTATGCACCCCCACATCATATTCATGACACTAATCCTAAAGGTTCACATACTTTTGTCACTCACAGATATGTGAAATTGGATCATTTTTTATCAATAAATAAATGAGAAAGTCTAATATTTTTGACTCATATGTTTGATTCTGTTATCTTTATCTACTTTTAAGACTTGTGTGATAACCTTTTTAGTTTTAAGTCAAATTTATGCAGAAATATAGAAGGTTCTGAAAGGTCCACAAACTTTTCATGTGTCATGTGTTATTTAATTGGGATTTAAAATCATGGAAGAAGCTGAACTTTTTTGGCCTTATAAAACTGAGTAAGACAGTAATAGAAATTAAATGTGTCAATAGCTTTTGACCCAAAGGTCCGCTCTATCTCTCTCCCCATACTGGCATTACAGTGGGGATAGCAGATGAACAGAGGGGTCGGCAGAGTCTTGTTGAAATTGGCAAACCTCCATACATATTAGACTAATGGCTTCAAATAACAATTCTCTAATGTATATAGGCACCATAAAAGGGATTGTAAACAATTCAGATGCACTGATAGTGTAGACTACAGCACTGGCACAAGATTACAGGGCCAGGCCCCATGAATCAAGGGGGGAGGGGGGAATCGCAACAGGTGAATGGCAGAGGAGTGGATATTTTATTTCAAAATTGTTAACAAAAAAACACCCCCTTTTTCTCCCAAGCCATGATTAAAGGGGTTGTGCATTAAGTTAATATTTATGACCTATCCTTGGGATAGGTCATCAATATCAGATGGGCAGGGGTCTGAATCCTGACACCCCCACTGATCAGCTGTATGAAGGGATAGCGGCACTCATGTGAGTCTCCTTTGCAGAGGTAGACAGTGTAATTACAACTGCTCTGTCCTATTCACTTGAATGGGAAGTAGCAGCTTAAATTACAATGTCTACCTCTACAAAGGAGATGACACGCAGGTAATTTTGAACAGGAACTAGTACCCCTTTATACAGCTGAATGGTGATGGTTGCGGGAGTTGAACTCCCGATGATCTGATATTGGTGACCTATCCTGAGAATAGGGCATTAAAGGGGTTTTGCCACTTCAGTAAATAGCATTTATTATGCAGAGAAGGTTTCCATGGTTACGACCACCCTGCAGTCCAGTGCATTGCCATGCTTGTACACTATAGAAAAAAGTACCAGCTTACGTGAGCTCCCACGGTCCCGGCCACCAGAGAGGCTGGCATTTTTTCTTATAGTATGCAAGCAAGAGCACTGATAGATTGCAAGGTGGTTGTAACCATGGATATGAACCGTGTATAATGTGATGGAGAAATGAATCCAGCCAGCAAAGGAAGCAATATGGACAATCACAATACATTAGTAAGTGCCTCGTATTAACTTTCTCTACATGATAAATGGATGCGGACAGCACACATATAACATTTGTGTGCTGTCCACATTTTTTTGTGGCCCCATAGAAATGAATGGGTCCACATTTGATCCGTAATAAATGCAAACCGAAAATACTTTGCGTGCATGAGGCCTAAGGCCTCTTTCACACTGGCGAGATTTCCGCGCGGGTGCAATGCGTGAAGTGAATGCATTGCACCCGCACTGAATCCAGACCCATTCATTTCTATAGTGATGATTTTCACACATCACTTGTGCGTTGGGTGAAAATCGCAGTAAGCTCTACTTTGTGCGTTTTTTTAACACAACGCAGGCCCCATAGAAGTGAATGGGGCTGCGTGAAAATCGCAACCATCCGCAAGCAAGTGCGGATGCAGTGCGATTTTCACGCACGGTTGCTAGGAGACTATCGGGATGGGGACCCGATCATTATTATTGTATTATTTTCCCTTATAACATGGTTATAAGAAACTCCAGATACTTGTTTCCTTCACCTTTTGTTACCCTCAGCCATCTGACAGATGGACACTGCAGACTTCCAATACTGGGGTGTATATTCATTCACTCAATGCCTTTCGAGGATGTAAACAAGTCCCCTTCTTAAGGAGATCTCACAAAGAATACATAGAAAATGAGGCAAAACATAGTATATAAGGACAAGTCAGATGTCATCACATACAGTAGGTGGGTGGAGTTAGGAAGATCTACAATATTATTGTATAAGCAGATGGAGGGATATGCACACCAGGAACTTAAGTGAAAGAGGAGGTGCTGATATCAGATACCAGGGACCAGGTACGGATGATCTCCACCGCGGGTCGGCCACTCTAGGAGGTCTGTCTTACTCTTGGATAACTCGTTTAATAATAAGAATACTGCACAAGAATTATATCAGAACCTCCTCTATCACTTAGTTTCCTAGTGTGCATATCCCCCATCTGCTTACAAGGACATCTTCCTAACTCCACCCACGTATGTGATGACATCTGATTTTTCCTTACGTAAGTGTTTTGCCTCATTTGCTATGTGTTCTTTCTGATTTCTCCTGAAGAAGGAGACCTGTTTACATTTTGAAATGCATTGAGTGAATAAATATACACCCAGTATTGAAAGTCTATGTTGTCCATTTGTCAGAGAATATTTTGTTATCTTCGTTTTGAGGAATATGACGAATACATTCGTCATATTCGTCATCTTCGCTAAGGCTAGGTTCACACCTGAGCGTTTTATCCTATGCGCTGTAAAACGCTCAGCAGGCAAAAACCAATGTTTCCCTATGGGCATGGTTCTCACCTGAGCGTTTTACAGCGCGTATGAACGCGCTGTAAAACGCCCTACGCCCCAAGAAGTACAGGAGCTTCTTTGGGGCGTATTGTCGCGCGTAACACCTCTGTTTTTCATTGTACGCCTCTGTGGTCAATAGCAAGAACGCGCGTACAAAAACTCCCCAAAATACGCCTAAAAAACGCCCTATAAAAACACCTGTAAACAGCGCTTATCAAATACGCTCAGGTGTGAACCCAGCCTAATTCTACCAAGCCAACCATAGTAAACCAGGTCTAAGTTGAAATCGCAATGCGATTACTTCAAGTTATATTAATCGCATTGCAATTTCAACTTAGAGCTGTATTTCTAATGGGTCACTCAGCTTGCTAGAATTAACGCAGTTAATGAATATTAAATATAGCAGTGCTAAGTTGAAATCGCAATGCGATTTACTATAACTTGAAGTAATCGCATTGCGATTTCAACTTAGGGCTCTTTCACATCTGCGTTCTTTTCTTCCGGCATAGAGTTCCGTCATCGGGGCTCTATGCCGGAAGAATCCTGATCAGGATTATCCTAATGCATTCTGAATGGACAGTCCGTCCTTCAGGATGCATCAGGATGTCTTCCATTCCGGAACGGAACGTTTTTTGGCCGCAGCAAATAGCGCAGCATGCTGCGCTTTTTGCTCCGGCCAAAAATCCGGAACACTTGCCGCAAGGCCGGATCCGGAATGAATGCCCATTGAAAGGCATTGATCCGGATCCGGCCTTAAGCTAAACGTTGTTTCGGCGCATTGCTGGATGCGACGTTTAGCTTTTTCTCAATGGTTACCATGGCTGCCGGGACGCTAAAGTCCTGGCAGCCATGGTAAAGTGTAGCGGGGAGCGGGGAGCAGCATACTTACCGTCCGTGCGGCTCCCGGGGCGCTCCAGAGTGACGTCAGGGCGCCCCAAGTGCATGGATGACGTGATCGCATGGATCACATGATCCATGCGCATGGGGCGCTCTGACGTCATTCTGGAGCGCCCCGGGAGCCGCACGGACTGTAAGTATACCGCTCCCCCGCTCCCCCCTCCTACTATGGCAACCAGGACTTTAATAGCGTCCTGGGTGCCATAGTAACACTGAAAGCATTTTGAAGACGGATCCGTCTTCAAATGCTTTCAGTACACTTGCGTTTTTCCGGATCCGGCATGTAATTCCGGCAAGTGGAGTACACGCCGGATCCGGACAACGCAAGTGTGAAAGAGCCCTTAGCACTGCTATATTCCATATTCGTTAATTCTAGCAAGCTGACCCATTAGAAATTAGCTCTAAGTTGAAATCGCAATGCGATTACTTCAAGTTATATTAATCGCATTGCGATTTCAACTTAATTCTCACATCCGACAGTACATTCTAGTATAGAGGCATTCCCATGGTGATGGGGACGCTCCATGAGCACGGAAGTCGGCAGAAGCTGCAACGGGCACTGACTGGAGCAGCCAGGAAGCCAGGAATCCTCAGAACAGGTAAGAACTACTTTTGGGAAGTGGGAAAGAAAAAAATATAACATTTAAAAAAAAAACGAATATTCAAAATAACGAATTTATAGTGCTACATTCGCGAATTAGCGAAGTGCCGATATTCGCTAAAAAAATTCACTATTCGAATATTCGCGCTCAACACTAATCTTTATTAAAGAGAGCAGCCATCCTGAGGCGTTCCCTGAGAAAATATTCCTTTACCAGACCATCCCCCCATCTTTAGGTCTGTAGTGGTTGAAGTGACGGTGAGTCGTTATTGGTGGGTCTATAACTATACGAATTTCAGTTATCTTTATTCAAAAGAAAAAAGGAAAAAGTCTGGTACCGTGAATAGAAAACTAGCCAATAGAAAACTAGTTTAGTGCGCTCATTAAGAGAAACAAAATAAGAGTATTGCAGGTTTGATACCTTTTAATGCCTAACAAAAATAGAAGTAATGATGTTACATGGTGAGCTTTCGAGACATCCCATGTTTCTGTTCTTTTTGGATACATACTGCTGTTTCTTCATATATTCTTGTAATACGCCTGATGAAGGGACTGGTGATGTCTCGAAAGCTCGCTATGTAACATCATTACTTCTATTTGTGTGAGCCATTAAAAGGTATCAAACCTGGAATACTCTTATTTTGTTTCTCTTAGGCCTCATGCACACGGCCGTGTTCCGCGGCCGAGAGCGGACCGTGGAAACCCGGCCGGGATTCCTCCTGACAGCATGAGTGCACGGCGTCGTTGGTTGCTATGACGCCGTGCGCTTCATGCAGCCGCTGCTGTACAGTAATACACTATACTAGTGTATTACTGTACAGCAGCAGCTGCATGAAGCGCACGGCGTCATAGCAACCAACGACGCCGTGCGCTCATGCTGTCACGAGGAATCCAGGCCAGGTTTCCACGGTCCACTCTCGGCCGCGGAACACGGCCGTGTGCATGAGGCCTTAATGAGAGCAATAAACTAGTTATCTTTATTGGCGTGTTACTCCTACCTCTTTGGTGCCTTAATGAGGTACTACATTGTAGCTATACCTCTTTTCCTTGTGTATTTCTTTCTTTTACCTTTTTACACTTCCTTTTATTCTAGACATCTTTTCTCAAACTGTACCACAAGGAAGGGATGTTGGAATTTCTTTTTGTATAACTACAAGGATACAAGGACACAGGGACAACATAGTATTTTGGCACCATAATGTATTCCCCCGTAGATAAAACAAACATTTCACTGGGGTTGGCTATAAGTGCTTCTACTAATATTTCATACTGCATACACATCACAATATTAAGCGCCAGTCTTTTTGGAGTGGAGCCATATTACTTCTGGCAAACATTTCACTCTTTATATACAGAGTTTTATTACCACTTAATATGTATGCTTCCAGTCTATACATACAGTATGCCACTTATTTATGATTCGAGGAAGTCCTTCTGTTAGATTTATTTAGGAAGTTTTGCAGAGGAATACACACATATTGGTGCACATTTACTAAGCACTGGTTTTCTGCCATTGTTTGTGCTATTTTGTGACAGTCACATATATTATGTAAAGCATAATACCGTGCTCCACACAGTGGGGTATAGTGGAGTCATAAATTTGCCTTCACATGTTGCAAATTTTGTTGCAGAAATTTCTACAATTGAAAATCGGTTCAGTTCATCTCTGAACCCCCATTCAGATAAATGAAACTGATTTTACAAATCGGATTTCAAAAAAGTTGGGACACTATACAAATCGTGAATAAAACTGAATGCAATGATGTGGAGGTGCCAACTTCTAATATTTTATTCAGAATAGAACATAAATCACGGAACAAAAGTTTAAACTGAGAAAATGTACCATTTTAAGGGAAAAATATGTTGAATCAGAATTTCATGGTGTCAACAAATCCCCCAAAAGTTGGGACAAGGCCATTTTCACCACTGTGTGGCATCTCCCCTTCTTACAACACTCAGCAGACGTCTGGGGACCGAGGAGACCAGTTTCTCAAGTTTAGAAATAGGAATGGTCTCCCATTCTTGTCTAATAGAGGCCTCTAACTGTTCAATCGTCTTGGGCCTTCTTTGTTGCACTTTCCTCTTTATGATGCGCCAAATGTTCTCTATAGGTGAAAGATCTGGACTGCAGACTGGCCATTTCAGTACCCGGATCCTTCTCCTACGCAGCCATGATGTTGTGATTGATGCAGAATGTGGTCTGGCATTATCTTGTTGAAAGATGCAGGGTCTTCACTGAAAGAGATGACGTCTGGATGGGAGCATATGTTGTTCTAGAACCTGAATATATTTTTCTGCATTGATGGTGCCTTTCCAGACATGCAAGCTGCCCATGCCACACGCACTCATGCAACCCCATACCATCAGAGATGCAGGCTCCTGAACTGAGCGTTGATAACAACTTGGGTTGTCCTTGTCCTGTTTGGTCCGGATGACATGGCGTCCCAGATTTCCAAAAAAAACTTTGAATCGTGACTCGTCTGACCACAGAACAGTCTTCCATTTTGCCACACTCCATTTTAAATGATCCCTGGCCCAGTGAAAATGCCTGAGCTTGTGGATCTTGCATAGAAATGGCTTCTTCTTTGTTCCAGATTCTCTGAATCTTCGGATAATGTTATGCACAGTTGATGATGATAGATGCAAAGTCTTTGCAATTTTTCGCTGGGTAACACCTTTCTGATATTGCTCCACTATCTTTCTGCGCAACATTGTGGGAATTGGTGATCCTCTACCCATCTTGGCTTCTGAGAGACACTGCCACTCTGAGAAGCTCTTTTTATACCCAATCATGTTGCCAATTGACCTAATTAGTGTTAATTGGTCTTCCAGCCCTTCTTTATGCTCAAATTTACTTTTTCCAGCCTCTCATTGCTACTTGTCCCAACTTTTTGGGGATTTGTTGACACCGTGAAAATTTGAATCAACGTATTTTTCCTTTAAAATGATACATTTACTCGGATTAAACGTTTATCTGTCATTTACGTTCTATTACAAATAAAATATTGACATTTGCCATCTCCACATCATTGCATTCAGTTTTTATTCACAATTCGTTTAGTGTCCCAACTTTTTGGGAATCCGGTTTGTAATCACATTGGCAAGCCCGTGTGTGTCAGACGCCCACACATACTCTATTGTGTCCACTGGCTAGTGGCTGGTTAGGCCTGCACGCATACCGTTACAGGGTGTCATTCGCCCAAATACCTTTCAGAAAAAAAAAATCCATTTAAAATGTAACTGTGATCTAATCACATTAGCAAGCCCGTGTGTGTCAGGCGCCCACACATACTCTATTGTGTCCACTGGCTAGTGGCTGGTTAGGCCTGCACTCATACCGTTACAGGGTGTCATTCACCCAAATACCTTTCAGAAAAAAAAAATTATATAAAAAATGTAATAGTACTACAAAAAATAGCACTCATATCGGGTGTGACAGTAAATTGCACGGCGCAGACCCAGTGACCGTGGCGTGGATTCAAACAAAGGGGAGGGAGCCAGCAATTTTTTAACCATCTCCCCGTTCGAAAAATCTATTTAATAAATGGACCCCAGATTGGGGACGTAACAGGGATTAAACTGATGAGAAGAGAGAACTACAGGAAATACCACTCATATCGGGTGGGACAGTGAATTGCACGGCGCAGACGCAGTGACCGTGGCGTGGATTCAAACAAAGGGGAGGGAGCCAGCAATTTTTTAACCATCTCCCCATTCGAAAAATCTATTTAATAAATGGACCCCAGATTGGGGACGTAACAGGGATTAAACTGATGAGAAGAGAGAACTACAGGAAATACCACTCATATCGGGTGGGACAGTGAATTGCACGGCGCAGACGCAGTGACCGTGGCGTGGATTCAAACAAAGGGGAGGGAGCCAGCAATTTTTTAACCATCTCCCCATTCGAAAAATCTATTTAATAAATGGACCCCAGATTGGGGACGTAACAGGGATTAAACTGATGAGAAGAGAGAACTACAGGAAATACCACTCATATCGGGTGGGACAGTGAATTGCATGGCGCAGACGCAGTGACCGTGGCGTGGATTCAAACAAAGGGGAGGGAGCCAGCAATTTTTTAACCATCTCCCCGTTCGAAAAATCTATTTAATAAATGGACCCCAGATTGGGGACGTAACAGGGATTAAACTGATAAGAGAGAACTACAGGAAATACCACTCATATCGGGTGGGACAGTAAATTGCACGGTGCAGACGCAGTGACCGTGGCGTGGATTCAAACAAAGGGGGTGTGAGCCAGCAATTTTTTAACCATCTCCCCATTCGAAAAATCAATTCAATTCACCTTTCCGGGACCCTTGGTGTTGTACGTGGCTGGGTGGAGGAAGAAACCTTCAATGACATCAATGGGACATGGCTAGCTTGGTATCCAACCTTGTGCAAATGGGAAGTTTGCGGTTGGGCAAATGGACTGTTTGCGGTGGTTTGTGGTGCATTAAAAGGGGAGTTTGGTCTGTCAATGTCTGTGAAGCGGGCGTAACCCTTACACTACCTGATCGATACAACATCATACCTGATCGTATGCACACACTGGATGTTTTAAACCACGTTGTTCAAAAAAAATTTGATTGTTAGGTGATTTATGCCCTTTATGGATTAAAATCCAACTCTGCGTCAACTATGTAATTTTCCATTGGAGTTTTGCCATGGATCCCCTCCGGCATGCCACAGTCCAGGTGTTAGTCCCCTTGAAAAACTTTCCATCACTATTGTGGCCAGAAAGAGTCCCTGTGGGTTTTAAAATTTGCCTGCCCATTGAAGTCAATGGCGGTTCGCCCGTTTGCGAACATTTGCGAGAATTCACGTTCGCTGTTTGCGAACGGAAAATTTTATGTTCGCGACATCTCTATCAACCACAGGTGAGGGCTCTGGGTTTGTTGCCTCACGTGTGGTTGCCATTGGCAACATATGGTGGTTGGCAGTGTAGCAGCTGGAGCTGGAGGCTAGGCTGCTTGCTGTCACGGCATGGGGTTGCCTCTGGCAACTTGTGAGTTTTAGTGTTCACTTTCTATGTTTGGTGTTAGGGAGTTTGTTCTGTGTACACTTCTCCTTTAAGTGACACTTACCTTCTCTGGTGATGAAAGGGTTAACTCCTTTCCTGGTGTGTGTGTGTGTGGGTGTGGCTGCTTGGGCTATTTAGCTCCTGCTGGAAGCCATAAGTCTGAGGGGTACTCCTGCCATGTTTATGCTGGAGTCATCCTCCTGGTTCATTTACCATCTGTCCAGTGAGGGCCACCCTTGTGGTCATAAAAAGTTATGCGTGATGTTAAGTTGATGTTGTTATCCTTTCTATGTTTATTGCAACTATGGATGTCCTGGTTACCTGTGTGTTTTGTGGTGTGCTGTTCCTTGGTGTTTGTGTGGACAGCAGTACTGGTGCATGGGTTCCAGTCAGCGAGGCTGTGGCAGGTAGGTTTGGAACTGGTGTAGTTCACCTGCCATATCCATATGTCTGTATATGTTCCCCTTCCTTGCAGCTTGGCCAGTGAGACTCCTGTTCATCTGTTTCTAGGAGGAACAGGTCATCTTACCCTGCTCCTAGTCCAGGGATCCCTGAGGGCTAGTAGGGACCAGTGGTTCCGGTGTATGAGCCCTCCTACCATCTGGGTTGGCTTATGCGGTTAGGAGTCAGGATCATAATTAGGGATGCGATAGGAAGTGACCTGCTCCCTGATCCTGTGGTCCTGGCCTAGCAGCTACCATCCATCCTCTTACATCGCATGGCTGAGAGTTTCCCTCACTCTCACTTGTGACATTATCCCTTGGTTGAACTTGATGTACTTATGTCTTTTTTTCAACCGTATCAACTATATAACTATGTAACTATGTAACTAAATGCAGAAATGCAGCCTCAGGGGCTATGGTCATTAGGTTAGGAACGTGGATGGACAAAAATCAGGGATCCCACATGAGTGTTGGAAGAAAGATCAGATGTGGCAATTAACGACTAGCGTATTACACCAAACAGCTTAATGATATGTGCATAAAAATCAACAGAACATATATACACTCTACTAACATTGTGAATGACCATTATTCCATATGGATATACCTGTAAAAAGACTTAGCCAGGAATTAATTATACAACTTTTCTGGTGCAAAAAAAAGCTAACTTTGGTGCACACAACAATTTGCAGGTTTTTAATATTTTACGCTGCTTTTGTTCTAAGCCTCCCATGGCCCCACAGATGTTCTATAGTTTATACCAGAAACTAGAGTAAATTACAGCACAAATCTACACCAGGTCATAGCTGGCATCAATATATTTTTCTGGCAGATCTTTTCTGACTGCATCTTTGAAACCGTAGTCTTAATAAATTCCCCCATAGTCAACAGTAAAGCGAGAATGGCTTGAACTATAAGCTGTGCTCTGTTTGAAAAGATTGTGTTGATTAACAAATGTAGATAATATACTATGAATGGCTAGCTAATGACCATTTAGTCCCTTAGTGACCAGCCTGTCTTGAGCCTTATTGACCAAGCGTTTTTCTTCCTTTTTTCAACATTGCATTCCAAGAGCTATAACTTTTATATTTTTCTGTCTATATAGCTTTATGAGGGCTTGCTTTTTTATGGGACAAGTTGTAGTTTTTAATGCGCCATTTTGGGGTACACATAACGTTCTGATTAACTTTTATTAACTCTTTCTTGGAGGGAGATAGGAAAAACAGCAATACTGCCTCTGCTTTTTTACGGTATAAATAATATAATATCTTTATTATCTGGGTCAGTATGATTACAGTGATACTAAATACATATAGCTTTTTTACGTTTTACTACTTTTTTTGAATAAAACCCCTTTTAATTAAAAGAAAAAAATGTTTTTGCATTGCCGCTTCCCAAGACTCATAACTTTTTTTATTTTTCTTTCTATTGAGTTGTGTGAGGGCTTGATTTTTGCGGGATGACTTGAATTTTTCATTGGTATCATTTTGGAGTAAATGATGGTTTTCTATTGCTTGTTATTATGTTTTGTTGGTGGCAACTAAGAATAAATGAGAAATTCTGTCTTTTTTATAAATAAAAAAATTACGGCCTTCACCGTAGGGGCTAATTTACATGATATTTATGTATTCCAAACATATAGCGGAGATTTGTATTATTTTTTTCATTTTTTTTCATTGAAAAGCGTATTTTAACATTGGGTAGTTGAGTTGACATTGGGTATGTCTTTTTGGAGTGAGCACCCATTCTGTGTTTGGGGGAAGTTTTGAGCCACTTAACATCTATTTATACATACATTTTTATCTCGCCCAATCAGTGAGCTCCTTCTCTTTCAAACATTGATATCTGGAACTGCATGGAGAAAAAATGCAAGCGTATTGAATGATATTCATGTAAGCAGAGTGAGCTATGTATTGCAATTGACAATGTACCTAAAACAACTATTGATATTTATTTAGAGATTTGAAACTTTATTGTACAAGCAGTTGAGGCAACGATGGGAAATTAAATCTTTATCCAACTGCTTGGATAATGAAATAGTACCAAAGGGTCTTCTTATCTGCAAAGATCCTGCACAAGACCTCATTAATGAGGAATTTAAGAAACAATGGGAGACTTTTTTTAAACATCAATCTCTAGCTCTTATGCAGATGATTATAAAGAGACGACAACACATTTTAGAGGAAGCTATGAATCAGATCACTAAACTTAGGGAAACAATTGACTCTCTCCCACAAGATAAGGGTCTTTAACAAATGGCAAGCTAGAATCTGCAATGGCCTAAATGCATTGGAAAAGAAAATTATTAATAAAAAGACCAAGAATCTTAAAAAGGATCAATTGGGAACACAATATTCTTATATGGGGGAGGGTATGGACAATCATACACAGAAAGATACACCAGCATCTACCAATAGATATGAAGATGAAGAGCACAATCAATATAATGTCCCTGTAACCAGTTGATTTGAAGTTTTTAAAACACACACCACATTTTTTTAGATCAAACTCCACCACATCACAGGACAAAACAAAGGAATACACAGTCCACAGAAAAAAATCACTCACAGACATTCACCCAAAATCACAAGTACAATCTCAGGCAACGTTATCACAACCCAGTAGACAACAAGAAGAGATCACATACAGAAATTAACACATACAACCAACATCACCAGAGGGAAAGGGTCACCGGCACTTCTGTGAGAAGGTCTGACAGACATCCTTCTCTACCTATTGCATGATGGTTTGTTTTGGTTTCTCATCGTATTTCCTTCTCCCAGGTGTCACCTATTTAGACTAATCCTCTTTCCTTTATATTACCTCACATACTGCCTCACTTTGCGGTTTATACTACTTCCTGGATTAAAGTGTTCACTGCTGGAGACTTCTGCTGCTGCTTGTTCAGATAAGTCCTTTCATGTATTGTATTTCCTTGCTGGCTTGATTCTAGGTGACCCTGACTCCCTCCGTATGAAGTGCAGGGAGCCGGTGGTCGTGTCCCCTCACTATTATAGGGTTTTCAGGTGTCAAACAGTCTTAGGTACGGGGGCATACAATCGTCTACCTTTGAGACCCTTGTATGTGCTTAGCAGTCAGGGTGAGCTCTTAGGGTTTTATAGGGGTCACCTATATGCTCCTTAGTTTGGGATCAAGCCAGTTGGACGTTTATTCATAACTTCCAGCTATCTGCAACATCATCCGTGATATTATAAACCGCCATTACGGTCTTAAGCATGGATCCGGTTTCAGCCTTGATTGACCGCATGCAAGGTCTTTCACTGGAGGAAGCAGATCTCCATAAAACTGTGTCTCATTTTCAGGTGACCGGTTCTGCTTGCGTTCATGGAGTTTGTTCCGAGCCTAAGATCTCGCTTCCGGATACGTTCTCCGGGGGTAGTGAGAATTTTGTTCGCTTTAGAGAGGCTTGCAAACTCCATTTTCGCCTACTTTCCCTATTCCTCTGGTGATGAGGAGCAGAGGGTGGGGATCATCATCTCGCTGCTTAGGGATAACGCTCAGTCTTGGGCCTTTTCGCTGCCGGTGGGGGCGCGGCCCCTCCGATCGGTGGATTCATTTTTTGTAGCCCTGGGGCAGATATATGATGACACAGATCATATTGCTCTGGCTGAATCTAAACTGCATCTTTTATGCCAGGGTAAACAGTCCGCAGAGATATATTGCTCTGATTTTCGGAGATGGGCAGCTGATACTGGTTGGAACGATGCCGCACTCCGAAGTCAATTTTGCCATGGTCTTTCGGAGGGATTGAAAGAGGCATTTGCTTTTCATGAGAGACCTGCCTCTCTGGAGTCTGCCATGTCTCTAGCTGTTCGTATTGACAGGCATCTTAGAGAGAGGAGAGAACACTCCTTCCTGTCATATTCAGCCCAAGGACAGTGGGGCTGTCTCATTCAGTATGCAGGGGTCTCAGTCTCTCTCTCAATCCCCTCTGAGCAGGAGGCCATGCAGCTGGGTTTGCTTGCCTCTGATAGTAGATGATTCAGCTCTCAGAGGAGGGTTTGTTTCTGTTGTGGGGGTATAAATCATTTGGCTAATGTTTGCCCCTCTAGGAGATTCATGGAGTTTTCTGAGGGTAATAAAAAAGAAAAAAGAAACTCTAAAAACTTTCAATTTACTACTATTGGCAAGGTTGATGCGGAAATTGAAGGTTTGCCGTTTGCTTGTAGTTCCCGTTTTCTCCTGCCTGCCAGGGTGGCGCTTGACAGCAAGAACATTGTTTGTGAGATTTTTGTAGATAGTGGAGCAGCTGTCAATCTCATGGATAATCAATTTGCTATAACGCATGGTTTCCAGGTATGCACTTTGGACAAGGATATACCTGTTTTTGCTATTGATTCCGCTCCACTTTCTCAAAGATCGTTAAAGGGCATAGTTCGCAATATCCGTTTGACTGTGGGTGATGCTCATGTTGAGGATATGTCATGTTTCGTCCTAAGCGGATTACCTACTCCTCTAGTGTTGGGGCTACCCTGGCTCACTAAACATAACCCCACCATTGATTGGCAAGCAAGGCAAATAAATGGTTGGAGGGACTTTTGCAGAGAGAATTGCCTCACGGAGTCTCTTTCAGAGGTTTCTACCAAGACTGTACCATCTTTTCTCTCTGAATTTTTGGATGTGTTTTCCGAGAGTGGTGTCCAGGAGTTGCCCCCTCACCGGGAGTACGATTGCCCTATTATCCGCTTCCTCTGATCCCGGACCGGTTTAACCAGATTGTTGGGGCTAAAGTTTTTTCTAAGTTGGATTTAAGAGGGGCATACAACCTAGTCAGGGTCAGGGAAGGGGATGAATGGAAGACGGCCTTCAATACCTCTGCAGGTCATTTCGAGAATTTGGTTATGCCCTTTGGTTTGATGAATGCGCCGGCCGTCTTCCAACATGTTGTGAACAGCATTTTTTATCATTTAATGGGGAAATTTGTACTGGTGTATCTAGATGACTTTGAGATTTTTTCTCCTGATTTCAAGACTCATAGGGACCACCTACGTCAGGTCTTGATCATTCTGCGGGAGAATAAATTGCATGCTAAACTGGAAAAATGTGTGTTTGTGGTTCCATAGATTCAATTTCTTGGTTTTCTTCTTTCAGCTTCTGGTTTTCGCATGGACCCTGAGAAGGTCCGCACTGTGCTTGATTGGGAGCTTCCTGAGAATCAGAAGGCGTTGATGTGTTTTTTGGGTTTTGCCAATTATTACAGAAAGTTCATTTTGAATTATTCCTCTGTTGTTAAGCCACTCACTGATATGACTAAAACGGGGGTAGATTTTTCCTTCTGGTCGGTAGATGCGCTTAAGGCCTTTTCTAGTATCAAAGAGAGTTTTGCTTCCACTCCCATTTTGGTGCAACCTGATGTCTCTCTACCTTTAATAGTTGAGGCGGACGCTTCTGAGGTGGGTGTGGGTGCGGTCTTATCTCAGGGTCCCTCTCCTGCCAAATGGCGACCGTGTGCCTTTTTTTCAAGGAAACTCTCCTTTGCAGAGAGAAATTACGATGTGGGAGATAGGGAGTTGTTGGCCATAAAATTAGCTTTTGAAGAATGGCGCCATTGGTTAGAGGGAGCCAGACACCCTATTACCGTGTTTACCGACCATAAGAATCTGGCCTACTTGGAATCAGCCAAGCGTCTGAACCCGAGACAGGCCAGATGGTCTTTGTTTTTTTCTAGGTTTAATTTTGTTGTCACGTTCCGCCCTGGGGTTAAAAATGTGAAGGCGGATGCCCTGTCACATTGTTTTCCGGGAGGGGGGAACTTTGAAGACCCGGGTCCCATTTTGGCTGAAGGGGTGGTCGTCTCTGCTCTTTATCCTGATTTGGAGGCAGAGGTTCAGGCAGCCCAGGCAGAGGCTCCTCCTGGGAGGTTGTTTGTGCCTCTCGCTTTACGACACAAGGTTTTTAAGGAGCACCACGATACTGTCCTTGCTGGGCACCTGAGGAGTAGAGCTACAGTAATTCTCATTGCTCAGATTCTGGTGGCCGCCTCTTTGTAAGACAGTTGAGGGTTTTGTGGCAGCCTGCGAGACCTGCGCTCGTGCCAAGGTCCCTCATTCACGGCCATCGGGTTCTCTCCTCCCATTACCCATTCCTTCCCGTCCTTGGACGCATCTGTCCATGGACTTCATTACGGACCTGCCTCATTCCTCGTGGAAGACTGTGATTCTAGTGGTAGTGGACCGTTTTAGCAAAATGGCGCATTTCATTCCCTTTCCTGGGTTACCCAATGCTAAGATGTTGGCGCAAGTGTTTGTTGATCACATTGTTAAATTGCATGGCATTCCTTCAGACATTGTTTCTGATAGGGGCACGCAATTTGTTTCCAGATCCTGGAAGGCCTTCTGTTCTTGCTTGGGGATTCAGTTGTCATTTTCTTCTTTTTCATCCGCAGTCGAATGGTCAGACCGAACGCGTCAATCAGAATCTGGAGACATATCTGCGCTGTTTTGTGGCGGAGAATCAGGAGGATTGGTATTCTTTTTTGTCCCTTGCTGAGTTTGCTTTAAATAACCGTCGCCAGGAGTCCTCTGATAAGTCACAATTTTTTGGTGCATATGGGTTTCATCCGCAGTTTGGGACATTCTCTGGAGAGCGGTCTTCTGGTTTACATGATGAGGAGAGATTTTCCTCGTCTTTGTAATTTATTTGGCAAAAGATTCAGGGTAATCTGAAGAGGATGAGTGAGAGATATAAGCGTGTGGCGGATAAGAGACGTGTGCCTGGTCCGGACCTGAATGTGGGTGATCTGGTGTGGTTGTCTACAAAGAATATTAAACTGAAGGTTCCCTCCTGGAAGTTGGGTCCTAAGTTTATTGGGCCTTACAAGATCTTGTCCGTCATCAATCCCGTTGCCTTCAGTCTTGATCTTCCTCAGACTTGGAAGATCCATAATGTTTTTCACAGGTCCCTATTAAAACCTTATGTCCAACCCACTGTACCCTCCTCTTTGCCTCCTCCTCTGATTTTTGTTGATGGTAATCTTGAATTCCAGGTCTCTAGGATTGTGGATTCTTGCATTGTCCACGGTTCTCTCCAGTACCTTGTTCATTGGGAGGGTTATGGTCCTGAGGAGAGGATGTGGGTCCCAGTGGCGGACATTAAGGCCACTCGTTTCATAAAGGCTTTCCATAGGTCACATCCTGAGAAGGTGGGTTCTGAGTGTCCGGAGTCCACCCGTAGAGGGAGGGGTACTGTCACCGCCACTTCTGTGAGAAGGTCTGACAGACATCCTTCTCTACCTATTGCATGATGTTCTTTGTTTTGGTTTCACTTTCTCATCTCATTTCCTTCTCCCAGGTGTCACCTATTTAGACTAATCCTCTTTCCTTTATATTCCCTCCCATACTGCCTCACTTTGCAGTTTATACTACTTCCTGGATTGAAGTGTTCACTGCTGGAGACTTCTGCTGCTGCTTGTTCAGATAAGTCCTTTCATGTATTGTGTTTCCTTGCTGGCTTGATTATAGGTGACCCTGACTCCCTCCGTATGAAGTGCAGGGAGCCGGTGGTCGTGTCCCCTCATTATTATAGGGTTTTCAGGTGTCAAACAGTCTTAGGTATGGGGGCATACAATAGTTTACCTTTGAGACCCTTGTATGTGCTTAGCAGTCAGGGTGAGCTCTTAGGGTTTTATAGGGGTGACCTATATGCTCCTTAGTTTCGGATCAAGCCAGTCGGACATTTATTTATAACTTCCAGCTATCTGCAACATCATCCGTGACAGAAAGTCACAAAAGACACCAATACAACAGGACATTAGCACACAAACATACAAGAGAACACGTAGAGGAAAGAACAAGAAGAAGTCCATACAGATATCACAGGACACGTCACTAGACAATAATATTGTGAACCTTAGTTCAATTTTACTATCGGCGAATCAAATTTTATTGCTGAATAAGGGTATAAAAATTTTCCCCACCACAACACTGGACAAATTTTTTATGTACATTGGAATTGAAAAATTCATCAGGAAATTGTGTCTAAAAAAACACTACTTCTATAAAAACAACTTATCTTGTGTTTAGTCATACTGATCTAAAGGAAAAATCTAAATATTTCCCTAGACAGGAAATAGGAGCTGAAATATCTACATTTAGGAGAAATGTTGAGACAGATTTAAGGCAATTGAAGAAAGCTTTTTTTTTTTAATAATCTCACCAAAAAGGAAATATCAGCCATTAAAGAACTACAGACGACCCACAATATCACTATATGACCAGCCGACAAGGGAGGTGCAATAGTGATATAAGATACACAATCATATGATCAAGAATGTAAGCACCACTTATCAGATCAATTTACATATTGAAATTGAAGAATGACCCAACTGAAATATATCATAAACAACGGGTACATTATTGCAATGTAGGTCTAGATACGGGAATCCTAAATGCACAGGAAGAGATATTTATAGTGAACACACAGAAAAGACTTCCTGTCTTTTACTGTATACCTAAGTTCCATAAAGATTACAATCAGCCACCAGGTAGACCAATAATCTCTGGGATAGATTCAATCACTTCTAACTTATCCAAATATATAGACAAAATGCTCCAACCGACTGTCAAAAAAATCCCTTAAGGACACTACTGAAATCATATCAATAGTAGAAAAAGTCAGATTTGAAGACAACTGGTTAATTGGCACTATTGATATCAATTCAATATATATGATTATTGACCATACACAGGGAATTGATGCTTTGCAAAAACAATTGGAGAAAACCAGTGCATTACATCAAGACCAAATTTCCTTCCTTCTGGACAGAGTCAATTAGATTTTGACTCATAACTATTTTGTTTATGACTCTCAGTTTTATCTCCAGAGGAAGGGTACCGCCATGGGTACCAGATTCACCCCAAGTTATGCCAATCTCTTTATGGCCTAGTGGGAAGACGATATCATCGGGAATTAGGATACTTACTTTGTTGCCCCAATCAGGGCTTACAAACCGATTAATATTGGGGTACAAGATAATAGTATTCAGTCATCAAATCATTCTATATTTTTTATATATCCATAGAGGTCCCTCTACAGAGGGGATTTTGTATTTGAATATTTTATTTTGTTGTGATGTTTATTGTTTTTACAAAATTATAAACGCAACATCGGTTTTCTGCTTTGAAATGTTTTATATTTTGACACAAATTGTCATTTGAAGGTTATTTAAGATTGAGATTATATCTACTATATGTATTATATCTGCCGCATCCTTTTAAATGTACCACGTATGTAATCCAAACCACTACTTGTAGAAAACCTTGCTCAAATTAGACCCCACCTTGAAATCAATGGATCTCCTTATACAAAGCTTTATCGCTGCCATTACTGCCTACCTCTGAAGAAGGAGAAAGTAATCTACGAAACGCATCTAGTGATTTTGAGCAGTATTTGACAAGCTAGATTAATCCTCAAGAATTCCATGGCCATGGTCACTGTATACATGTAATGTACTATCAGTATTGAGAAATATCTGCCCATTAAAGAAGCGATCCAAATTGTTTTAGGACCTGGCGCTGAAACACAGCTCTCGATCACATGAGACACAGAACCTTAGAACACGTGAGACAGAGCCGGCTTCTTCACGTGGGACGCCAAGTGGGACGCCAACGAGACCTGCAAAGCCAGCGGAGAATTCCGTTCCTCACAGCGTGAACACTATGAGTTGTAAAGTAACAATTTGAATCACCTATACATGCAGGTATTGTACTAAGAAACAGTTTGGTATAGTGGAGACTCAGACATTCTAATCAAAGCACAAGTTATACGAGAAACTTACCTGCTATAATTCACCTTGTGCATTCAGTATCAAGTCGCGACAACTATAGATGAAGCAGGGTCTACAAGGCTAGTAGTGGTAGGGACATACATACGTTCATATCCTACGTGAATTGGACCATATCCTTACAATTCTAACATGGTTGAGACATTGTGTTCTGATATGTGTCATGGTGTTTTTTATTGTGATGTTTTTAAGTACGTTTTATTTTTAATAAATAGTTTTGTATGATTTAAGGGCATTGATTCATCCGTGCAGCCACAGATAGAGTGCCAACCATCAAATGTTTTCAAACTATTCTGACATTAACCAGCAGGCTGTGCCAGAGAGGCGAAGTCTGCTGGAAACTACTCAATGCTGGTCTGCGGCCTACACAAGACCCCAGCCAGCCGTCACACATATCGGCACCGCACGCATTTGCAGGGTGCCGATGGGAGACAAAGGGAATCCCCTCCCTCTGTCAGCACTTTACATGCAGCGGGCGCCATGTGTCCATGGGAAAGGACACACCCCTTGAGCTGTGATAGGGAGAGAGAAGCAGTACAACGGACACACTCAGAGAAAGGACACACCCCTTGAGCTGCCATCTTATATTCAATCTAGCAGAGCAATTGGAGCAATGAATTGATAAAGTTCTGGATCCATGTGAGTTACATGGCTGTTTCTAACTTTGTCTTGCACTATATGACATCTGATTTTCATGTTTTACACTAATCATGGAACAATTTAGGGGTATCATCTTCAAGAGGCTATATTAGCTGACCATTTATATGGAATTTTTTAGGCTAGTTTATTATTTTTTCCTACAATAAATAAGAACTGGTAATTTGGTATTCTATGATATTAGACGTAATATCATGTTTTTATCATGTGTATATCATGTGTAATATATGTTTGTTATTAAAGTCTCCACATGGTGTAAAATAATGTCAATAACTCACCAATCCACAGCAGTTACTGTTCCGCCTCCTGGTTCCTTGCCAGTCTCTGCTTTCTGGTTCCTCAGGAAATTACTGCTCAGCCAATTACTGGCCACAGCAGTGACCAGACGCGACCAGTGATTGCCTTAGTGGGAAATTACTGCAAGTGAAGATGCAGTACCACAGACCTGGGGGTATCTGCAACTGTTATGTCATATATTTTTTTGTTATGTATGTACACCAGCAGATGTGGTATGGGTGGCTTGGTTGGAGAATTCTAGCTAAGACTAAGTGCGGAGGAAGGAAGCACGTCCAATTGCTCCTACTCCAAGCGTCTTAGGGACCAGCATTAGATCTGACTCACCTGTAAGAGTGACCAGCAAGCCACAGCTTTACAGACCCTGATTATTATAGTCTGACTAGTAGAGTATCGTACTGGCAGTTTTACACCCAGGAAAACACCGAAAATTACTATCGGCAGACTGGGAACTCCTTACAAAAATAGAGGTTGGGGTATATTGTGTGAAGAAAGTCATTGGCCCTCATCCCAAAACAGGGGCGGACTGGGCCGGGGGGCAGGGGGGCAATTGCCCCCTGGGCCTCCCTGGCTTGCTGTCCCGGCCGGCCGGCCGGGCCGGAATAAACAGCCGCTTTATGCCAGGGACGCTGTATGCCAGGGACGAGACGGGGAGCAGGGGAGCAGTGCGCCGGAGCGGCGCAGGCGGCGCGATGACGTCATCGGCGCGATGACGTCATCGCGCCACCTGCGCCGGTCCTGCGGCCTAACTGAGCCGCTGCCGTAAAGTGATTGCATCTCTGTGCTGGCTGGAGGCGGGAGTCCAGAGAAGCAGGGAGGTAAGTATGTCTGACTGACTTTTTTTTTTTTTAGGGGGGCTATGGCTACTGGCAGATTATAGGGGACCTATGGCTACTGGCACATTATGGGGGGGCATATGGCTACAGGCACATTATAGGGGGGCCCTATGTGGCTACTGGCACATTATAGGGGGGCCCTATGTGGCTACTGGCACATTATAGGGGGGCCCTATGTGGCTACTGGCACATTATGGGGGGCCTATGGCTACTGGCAGATTATAGGGGGGCTAATGGCTACTGGCACATTATAGGGGGGGGGCTATGGCTACTTGCACATTATATGGGGGGCTATGGCTACTGGCACATTATATGGGAGGCCTATGGCTACTGGCAGATTATAGGGGGGCCTATGGCTACTGGCAGATTATAGGGGGGGCTATGGCTACTGGCAGATTATAGGGGGGGCTATGGCTACTGGCAGATTATAGGGGGGCTATGGCTACTGGCAGATTATAGGGGGGCTATGGCTACTGGCAGATTATAGGGGGGCTATGGCTACTGGCAGATTATAGGGGACCTATGGCTACTGGCACATTATGGGAGGGCATATGGCTACAGGCACATTATAGGGGGGCCCTATGTGGCTACTGGCACATTATAGGGGGGCCCTATGTGGCTACTGGCACATTATAGGGGGGCCCTATGTGGCTACTGGCACATTATAGGGGGGCCCTATGTGGCTACTGGCACATTATGGGGGGCCTATGGCTACTGGCAGATTATAGGGGGGTAATGGCTACTGGCACATTATAGGGGGCACTATGGGGACATTGGCTCAACTGGGGACATTACAAGGAGGTATTTTTTGCACTGTCTATTATAAGGAGAATTATTACTACTGGGGAGGGGGCATTATGGTGGGCTTTATTACTCCCCCATGGTATGACCCACCTAGTAGCAGCACCGGCCTCTCCCTGCTCTGCTATCCCTCTGCCTCTTCTCCAAATCCTCATTATGAAATTTTTCTCATTAGGATAAAACACATCAGCTCCGCCGAGCCGCGGCCAAAGTGTCGAGGTGTCCAAGATCCCCAAGGGTCAAGCCAAGTAATTGTAAGTTTTCATGCATATACCGTGCAACACAATATACCGTTTCTTCTGCAAAAGTCAAGTGTCATGTGGGGGCCCCCTTATTGTTTTTTACCCCACGGCCCCAGTTAACCTAGAACCGGCCCTGGTGATAGTCACTTCTTTATACTATGCGATCTTTATACCATGCGATCTCCGAATCAGATCGGCATCGCATAGTACTGTCCTGTGTGTGGCTCCTCCCCTGCCTTGCGTGACCGTGCACTTGTGAAAATAAGTGTCCCTGAATGGCAGTTAGGAAATGTGCTCACCCTACTGTTGCCTCTATAAATGGCCCCCGTCGGTGCAAACACTAGTGTCACCCAGCTCCTCTCGGCCGCTCTGCTACTTCAGCGGCTGGCGAGAACATGCTGCCTTCCCAAATGCGCGTGTCTCTGATCGGGCTCCTTTGCGGCCACGGCAGCTCCCTCCGCCCACTTCTGCTACTATTGGCTGGGAGGGAGACTGCCCACATTGGCAGGCTTTGAAGTGATACAGGGACCTGAAGCGAGGAGACAGTGACACCACAGGAAGCTGCAGGAGCATTTATCTCGGCGGCTAGAGGCTGCTGAAGCATTCATCTGACCCCCAGGCCACAACTATCAGGAGAGAAAGACAAGAGGGAACAACACCTGAATGAAGAAAGAAAAGGAGTAACAGTAACTCCATGTTCTTTTTGTATGACCTTTGGACTTTCTTACTGATCTCTACATCACACCTCTGTTCGGTTTTGAAATTTTTATTTCGGTGCACCTCTAGTTAAAACTCTGACATGCCATTACCTAGGGGTGGGCGATTTGGCCTAAAATCTATATTGCGATTTTAATTTTAAGCATGTGCGATATATATCGCGATATATTGTTTTCTATATTTGGGGGGCGTGTTTAAACTTTTTTTTTTTTTTTTTTACTTTTTATTTAATAACTATTAGCCTTCTTAAGGGCTAGAACCCTTGTCATATTCACCCTAATAGAGCTCTATTAGGGTGAATATGACTTTACACTCTCCCTGCTGCCCTGTGCTTTGTGTACGCAACAGCAGGGAGATGAGTCCCCTCCCCTAAACAGTGCCATCCACAGATCCCCCTCCCCTAAATGGTGCCATCCACAGATCCCCCCCCCTAAACGGTGCCATCCACAGATTCCCCCCCCCCTAAACGGTGCCATCCACAGATTCCCCCCCCCCCTAAACGGTGCCATCCACAGATCCCCCCCCCCTTCCCCCGACGTTTATACATTTATAAACTAATCAGTAACTTTATTAATTGGTGATGTATTTACTGACGATGTATCGTCTATATCGCCCACCCCTACCATTACCCCTTCTTCCGGTCAACACTGACAGAGAGGTATTTTTAAAATGTAGAAAAACAAAATCAAATAAAGTAGATTACTATACAAATTAACCCTTTATGGTGATTATCTGCAACTGAGGTGCAGATTTGTTTTGCACCCTAAGGAGTTAATTTTTTGTTTTATCCCCACATGACTTACATCATACTCCTTTATCACTGAGGGTGTTATTTAATAAGCTGCAAAATAAATACCTGTCCCGAAATGAAGGGAGCTGAAGCTTCTTCGACTATTCACTTCAGACCTGTACGGCTAATTTTATCGCTTTGTCTCCCTTCACTTCCCCTTTAGTTAAGCTGAACAGCCTCAGGACTTTTGGCTGAACCAAAGGGAGTATTCTGGTTAGCTCAGCCGATCCAACATCTGGGTCTGCTGAGGCAAACATTCGTCAGTTTATTCACTTTTGTACGGGCTATTCTCTCAGGGGCCAAACAGCAGAAAGTGAACAGCCGAATGTTCAGCTTAATCCTTTGGCTCCTTAGTGAACCCCCTATGTTTTTTAGTGACATCGCACATTGTATGCCACATTAGTTTGCAAACTTTGTTGTTAGTAGATCTAAAGGAAATTGTACAATCAGATTGTAAGGTGTGTGTTGAGCTTTAGGGTTCCATTGCAAAGGCCTGCTCTGGATGCCCAATGCTCCAGTAAGTAATGCTTGTGCGGTGGTGCCCTTACACCTGTGGGAGCACACTGGCATGGCATGCCCTCACCTTCGGGTCACCTTAGATGATTGGCATATATGAAGCTTTAATTTGTATTTTGGATATGTACTATAAAGCCCTTATTCCTGTCCTAATTGTTACTCCCTTTTATTTGTTTGATGTCCAGCAAACAGTTTAGTTCATTCCTTATTGATAAATATGGAGAGCATACCATCAAAAAGCAAGGAAAAAAGTGGAGCTCAAAAAATACGCGAGAAAAGGGCTAAAGAGCTTGACATAGCAGGAAAGGATCCTAAGCAAATGAAATTATCATTTGCAGTGGTGAGTTGAAAGTTTAGAAGTTGTAAATCAGGGGTAGGCAGCCTTCTGCACTGCTCATAATGTTCATAATTTTTATATGACTTTTTGTAGGGTCATGGTGCAACAGTACCCAAAGAAAGACCAACAGAGGTTTGCACAGACCAAGATAGGCTTCCAGTGAGGCAAGATGTGCTAGTTGAAGAGGAGTTGAGAACACAAAGTCCAAGTAGCTTAATAGAGAAGGAGTTGGACTTTGAAAGCAGTTCTGAAATGACTATTATAGAACAATCACCCATTCCTTGCTCTGAAGCTACAAGCTTTCATGATTTAGAAAGCGGTAGAACAGAAGAAGAGTCTGCATCTTCTGATGTTCAGTTTGACACCAGCAAAACTCTCTTTAGTCTTCCTTCTACATGTTCCATGGCAGAAAAAATTACATTTGTGCAAATGCATCCAGTGCAACCAAGCACTACCGATTGGGAAGGCCTTCCCTTTAAAGAAATAGATTTTTATTTCCGTAGAAATCCAAATGGAGATCTTATTAGGCGTTCATGGCTCACTTGCAGAGTAAACAATAGAAAGCTTGAAGCTTTTTTTTGCAGTATCTGCATAGCATTTTCAAATTCCACTTCATCGTTCACTAGTGGGTGTACAAATTTTAGGCATTGTTATCAGGTTACTAACAAACATGAGATATCAAAAACTCACCGTGAAGCTGTGAACACATATTTTACTATAACAAAGAGCAAAGGCATTGATACATTGATAAACCAGGCACATGCTTCAAAAAGAAAGAAGGAGATACTTCCAAACATAGAAGTAATGAAACGAATCTTTGATATTGTTAAACTGCTAGCAAAACAAGGATTACCTTTTCGTGCCCATGGAACTAATGAATCATTATATAATTTGAATAATGCTGAAATTAACCATGGAAACTTTCTAGAAATGGTTTTATTTCTCTCGAATTATGACGTTCCGCTTAAAAATCACATTCGGAAATGCATTTCTGAAAGTGAAAAGAGTAAAAAACAGAGAAGACTCCTGGGAAAACAGACAGCTGGCCGTGGATCACTTGTGACATTTTTGTCATATAACACAGTAAAAAAAGTTATTATGGCAATCGTTCAGATCATGAAGTCATCAATAGTGTCTGAAATTGGTGAAAAGAGATTTAGCATCCAAGTAGATTCTACACAAGATGTTGGAGTAGTTGACCAAGCTACTGTGGTTGTTAGATATGTAAAAGAGGAATCTGTTAAGGAACGTCTCATCTCTGTTTTACCGGTAAAAGATACATCTGGAAGAGGACTCAATGAACTTTTAATGTCAAGTTTTAAAATTCTTGGACTGGATTACAAAAAAATAGCAGGAGAGTCTTTTGATGGAGCAGCAAACATGAAAAGTGCTTATGTGGGGGTTGCGTGCTCAGATTGCAAAGGAAGTGCCTAATGCTGTCTACATTTGGTGCTATAGTCACATTTTAAACCTGTGCATATCTGACTGCTGTGATGTTTTAGAGGCAAAAACTTTTTTTGGTCTTCTACATCGCCTAGCAACATTTATTGGGGACTCTCACAAGAGAATGAATGTCTGGAGGGATCAGCTTGATAAGAGATGTGGGCATGAGAAACTTCTCAGGTTGCAAAAAATTGGGGAGACAAGATGGTGGGCCAAAGATAAAGCCCTCCACTGGCTATTTGGAGAAAAACACTCACTATTTTTGGACACTTTAGAAGTGTTATTGTTGATTTCACAGTTCAAACAGTCTGATTCAAAGACTACTTCAGAGGCTTCTTCTCTGTCAGAAAACCTATGTTTGTTTAAGACCATTTTAACTGCACATCTATTTTTGGCTATTTTTGATGTTATTGGCCCTGTTTCAAGATATCTTCAAACAAGTGGTCTTGACTATATGGTTGCATGGAGAATGGTGGAAAGTACAGTTGACCAACTAAAAAAAATTGAGTTTTCTTATATAAAAGAGAAAGCAAAGCAGTTTGCAAAAAAAATAAATGACCTAATCATAGAAAGAGAGGGCCTTGATTCCCTGGAAGTTGAGTCAGAGCTACAAGAGAGAAGAATTGGGCGAAAAAAGCGTATGCCTGGCGAATCCTCAATTGATGAACGTCCTATTAGTGAAACCCAACGTTTTCGAGTTGAAGTTTTTAGACCAATTCTGGATCAGATTATTGGAAGCCTGGATGAGCGATTTTCTGAAAACAAACAATTAGTTCAGGACTCCCAATACTTGGATCCTCGTTTCTTTGACAAAATCAGAAAAGATCCAAATGTGTTAGAGGCAGGAGCACTACAAAGAATTTCTCAATTGGCAAACGTGGATGAATCGGGTCTGAAAACTGAGCTACAGAGTTTTGCCAACTTGTTCCCACATCTTAGAGAACATGAGAGCGGGAAGGTAAACATAGTTCCTATTAGCTCTCAGCAAGAAGATGATGATGATGATGATTATCTGGATAATAATCCTGTTAATACTGATGCTGATGATGAGGACTGGGGCTCCTGTAAAGTTGATACCATGGAACAAGAAACAAAATGCAAGTCCTGTAACAAATGTTTTCTTTGCTGTCACCGATTTCTTGTAAAATATAATCTTTTTTCAACTGCTTATGAAAATCTCTCTGTAGTTTATGAATACCCGCTAACACTATCATATACTCAAGTGGCATGTGAAAGAGCATTTAGTAAGTTAAAACTTATAAAGACTCGCCTAAGAGCCACCATGGGGCAAGAACTTCTTGATGCACTTATGATAATGTCAGTTGAAAGAGATCTTTTGGAACTTGTTCAATTTCCAGATGTTCTTGAAAAAATTCGGAAGACCTCTCCTTTGATGAGGTCTTTGCTAACGGTTTGAAATTTGAAAAACATACCTCTCCAAATGTTAGTATGGTGTATGCAATACATCATAATTAGAGTTGAGCGAACACCTGGATGTTCGGGTTCGAGAAGTTCGGCCGAACATCCCGGAAATGTTCGGGTTCGGGATCCGAACCCGATCCGAACTTCGTCCCGAACCCGAACCCCATTGAAGTCAATGGGGACCCGAACTTTTCGGCACTAAAACGGCTGTAAAACAGCCCAGGAAAGGGCTAGAGGGCTGCAAAAGGCAGCAACATGTAGGTAAATCCCCTGCAAACAAATGTGGATAGGGAAATTAATTAAAATAAAAATTAAATAAATAAAAATTAACCAAAATCAATTGGAGAGAGGTTCCATAGCAGAGAATCTGGCTTCCCGTCACCCACCACTGGAACAGTCCATTCTCAGATATTTAGGCCCCGGCACCCAGGCAGAGGAGAGAGGTCCCGTAACAGACAATCTGGCTTCATGTCAGCAGAGAATCAGTCTTCATGTCATAGCAGAGAATCAGGCTTCACGTCACCCACCACTGTAAGAGTCCATTGTCATAAATTTAGGCCCAGCACCCAGGCAGAGGAGAGAGGTCCCGTAACAGACAATCTGGCTTCATGTCAGCAGAGAATCAGTCTTCATATCATAGCAGAGAATCATGGCTTCCCGTTACCCACCACTGGAACAGTCCATTCTCAGATATTTAGGCCCCGGCACCCAGGCAGAGGAGAGAGGTCCCGTAACAGACAATCTGGCTTCATGTCAGCAGAGAATCAGTCTTCATATCATAGCAGAGAATCAGGCTTCACGTCAGCCACCACTGCAACAGTCCATTGTCATAAATTCAGGCCCAGCACCCAGGCAGAGGAGAGAGGTCCCGTAACAGACAATCTGGCTTCATGTCAGCAGAGAATCAGTCTGCATGTCATAGCAGAGAATGAGGCTTCACGTCACCCACCACTGCAACAGTCCATTTTCATAAATTTAGGCCCAGCACCCAGGCAGAGGAGAGAGGTCCCGTAACAGAGGATCTGGCTTCATGTCAGCAGAGAATCAGTCTGCATGTCATAGCAGAGAATCAGGCTTCACGTCACCCACCACTGCAACAGTCCATTTTCATAAATTTAGGCCCAGCACCCAGGCAGAGGAGAGAGGTCCCGTAACAGAGGATCTGGCTTCATGTCACCAGAGAATCAGTCTGCATGTCATAGCAGAGAATCAGGCTTCACGTCAGCCACCACTGCAACAATCCATTGGCATATATTTAGGCCTAGCACACAGGCAGAGGAGAGAGGTCCCGTAACAGACAATCTGGCTTCATGTCAGCAGAGAATCAGTCTTCATATCATAGCAGAGAATCAGGCTTCACGTCAGCCACCAATGCAACAGTCCATTGTCAGATATTTAGGCCCAGCACCCAGGCAGAGGAGAGAGGTCCCGTAACAGAGGATCTGGCTTCATGTCAGCAGAGAATCAGTCTTCATGTCATAGCAGAGAATCAGGCTTCACGTCACCCACCACTGTAAGAGTCCATTTTCATAAATTTAGGCCCAGCACCCAGGCAGAGGAGAGAGGTCCCGTAACAGACGATCTGGCTTCATGTCAGCAGAGAATCAGTCTGCATGTCATAGCAGAGAATGAGGCTTCACGTCACCCACCACTGCAACAGTCCATTTTCATAAATTTAGGCCCAGCACCCAGGCAGAGGAGAGAGGTCCCGCAACAGAGGATCTGGCTTCATGTCAGCAGAGAATCAGTCTGCATGTCATAGCAGAGAATCAGGCTTCACGTCAGCCACCACTGCAACAGTCCATTGTCATAAATTCAGGCCCAGCACCCAGGCAGAGGAGAGAGGTCCCGTAACAGACAATCTGGCTTCATGTCACCAGAGAATCAGTCTGCATGTCATAGCAGAGAATGAGGCTTCACGTCAGCCACCACTGCAACAATCCATTGGCATATATTTAGGCCTAGCACACAGGCAGAGGAGAGGTTCATTCAACTTTGGGTAGCCTTGCAATATAATGGTAAAATGAAAATAAAAATAGGATTGAATGAGGAAGTGCCCTGGAGTCCAATAATATATGGTTATGGGGAGGTAGTTAATGTCTAATCTGGACAAGGGACGGACAGGTCCTGTGGGATCCATGCCTGGTTCATTTTTATGAACGTCAGCTTGTCCACATTGGCTGTAGACAGGCGGCTGCGTTTGTCTGTAATGACGCCCCCTGCCGTGCTGAATACACGTTCAGACAAAACGCTGGCTGCCGGGCAGGCCAGCACCTCCAAGGCATAAAAGGCTAGCTCTGGCCACGTGGACAATTTAGAGACCCAGAAGTTGAATGGGGCCGAACCATCAGTCAGTACGTGGAGGGGTGTGCACACGTACTGTTCCACCATGTTAGTGAAATGTTGCCTCCTGCTAACACGTTGCGTATCAGGTGGTGGTGCAGTTAGCTGTGGCGTGTTGACAAAAGTTTTCCACATCTCTGCCATGCTAACCCTGCCCTCAGAGGAGCTGGCCGTGACACAGCTGCCTTGGCGACCTCTTGCTCCTCCTCTGCCTTGGCCTTGGGCTTCCACTTGTTCCCCTGTGACATTTGGGAATGCTCTCAGTAGCGCGTCTACCAACGTGCGCTTGTACTCGCGCATCTTCCTATCACGCTCCAGTGCAGGAAGTAAGGTGGGCACATTGTCTTTGTAGCGTGGATCCAGCAGGGTGGCAACCCAGTAGTCCGCACAGGTTAAAATGTGGGCAACTCTGCTGTCGTTGCGCAGGCACTGCAGCATGTAGTCGCTCATGTGTGCCAGGCTGCCCAGGGGTAAGGACAAGCTGTCCTCTGTGGGAGGCGTATCGTCATCGTCCTGCCTTTCCCCCCAGCCACGCACCAGTGATGGACCCGAGCTGCGTTGGGTGCCACCCCGCTGTGACCATGCTTCATCCTCATCCTCCTCCACCTCCTCCTCATCCTCGTCCTCCTCGTCCTCCAGTAGTGGGCCCTGGCTGGCCACATTTGTACCTGGCCTCTGCTGTTGCCAAAAACCTCCCTCTGAGTCACTTCGAAGAGACTGGCCTGAAAGTGCTAAAAATGACCCCTCTTCCTCCTCCTCCTCCTCCTCCTCCTGGGCCACCTCCTCTTCCATCATCGCCCTAAGTGTTTTCTCAAGGAGACATAGAAGTGGTATTGTAACGCTGATAACGGTGTCATCGCCACTGGCCATGTTGGTGGAGTACTCGAAACAGCGCAACAGGGCACACAGGTCTCGCATGGAGGCCCAGTCATTGGTGGTGAAGTGGTGCTGTTCTGTAGTGCGACTGACCCGTGCGTGCTGCAGCTGAAACTCCACTATGGCCTGCTGCTGCTCGCACAGTCTGTCCAGCATGTGCAAGGTGGAGTTCCACCTGGTGGGCACGTCGCATATGAGGCGGTGAGCGGGAAGGCCGAAGTTACGCTGTAGCGCAGACAGGCGAGCAGCGGCAGGATGTGAACGCCGGAAGCGCGAACAGACGGCCCGCACTTTATGCAGCAGCTCTGACATGTCGGGGTAGTTGTGAATGAACTTCTGCACCACCAAATTCAGCACATGCGCCAAGCAAGGGATGTGCGTCAAATTGGCTAGTCCCAGAGCTGCAACGAGATTTCGCCCATTATCACACACCACCAGGCCGGGCTTGAGGCTCACCGGCAGCAACCACTCGTCGGTCTGTTGTTCAATACCCCGCCACAACTCCTGTGCGGTGTGGGGCCTGTCCCCCAAACATATGAGTTTCAGAATGGCCTGCTGACGTTTACCCCGGGCTGTGCTGAAGTTGGTGGTGAAGGTGTGTGGCTGACTGGATGAGCAGGTGGAAGAAGAGGAGGAGGAAGCCGAGAAGGAGGAGGTGGCAACAGGAGGCAAAGAATGTTGCCCTGCGATCCTTGGCGGCGGAAGGACGTGCGCCAAACAGCTCTCCGCCTGGGGCCCAGCTGCCACTACATTTACCCAGTGTGCAGTTAGGGAGATATAGCGTCCCTGGCCGTGCTTACTGGTCCACGTATCTGTGGTTAGGTGGACCTTGCTACAGATGGCGTTGCGCAGTGCACACTTGATTTTATCGGATACTTGGTTGTGCAGGGAAGGCACGGCTCTCTTGGAGAAGTAGTGCCGGCTGGGAACAACATACTGTGGGACAGCAAGCGACATGAGCTGTTTGAAGCTGTCTGTGTCCACCAGCCTAAATGACAGCATTTCATAGGCCAGTAGTTTAGAAATGCTGGCATTCAGGGCCAGGGATCGAGGGTGGCTAGGTGGGAATTTACGCTTTCTATCAAATGTTTGTGAGATGGAGAGCTGAACGCTGGCGTGTGACATGGTTGAGACGCTTGGTGACGGAGGTGGTGGTGGTGGTGTTGGTGGTACATCCCCTGTTTGCTGGGCGGCAGGTGCCAACGTTCCTCCAGAGGCGGAGGAAGAGGCCGAGGCGGCAGCAGCAGAATAGGCCGAGGCGGCAGCAGCAGAAGAGGTAGCAGGGGGAGCCTGAGTGACTTCCTTGGTTTTAAGGTGTTTACTCCACTGCAGTTCATGCTTTGCATGCAGGTGCCTGGTCATGCAGGTTGTGCTCAGGTTCAGAACGTTAATGCCTCGCTTCAGGCTCTGATGGCACAGCGTGCAAACCACTCGGGTCTTGTCGTCAGCACATTGTTTGAAGAAGTGCCATGCCAGGGAACTCCTTGAAGCTGCCTTTGGGGTGCTCGGTCCCAGATGGCGGCGGTCAGTAGCAGGCGGAGTCTCTTGGCGGCGGGTGTTCTGCTTTTGCCCACTGCTCCCTCTTTTGCTACGCTGTTGGCTCGGTCTCACCACTGCCTCTTCCTCCGAACTGTGAAAGTCAGTGGCACGACCTTCATTCCATGTGGGGTCTAGGACCTCATCGTCCCCTGCATCGTCTTCCACCCAGTCTTGATCCCTGACCTCCTGTTCAGTCTGCACACTGCAGAAAGACGCAGCAGTTGGCACCTGTGTTTCGTCATCATCAGAGACATGCTGAGGTGGTATTCCCATGTCCTCATCATCAGGAAACATAAGTGGTTGTGCGTCAGTGCATTCTATGTCTTTCACCGCTGGGGAAGGGCTAGGTGGATGCCCTTGGGAAACCCTGCCAGCGGAGTCTTCAAACAGCATAAGAGACTGCTGCATAACTTGAGGCTGAGACAGTTTCCCTGGTATGCATGGGGGTGATGTGACAGACTGATGGGGTTGGTTTTCAGGCGCCATCTGTGCGCTTTCTGCAGAAGACTGGGTGGGAGATAATGTGAACGTGCTGGATCCACTGTCGGCCACCCAATTGACTAATGCCTGTACCTGCTCAGGCCTTACCATCCTTAGAACGGCATTGGGCCCCACCATATATCGCTGTAAATTCTGGCGGCTACTGGGACCTGAGGTAGTTGGTACACTAGGACGTGTGGATGTGGCAGAACGGCCACGTCCTCTCCCAGCACCAGAGGGTCCACTAACACCACCACGACCATGTCCACGTCCGCGTCCCTTACTAGATGTTTTTCTCATTGTTATGGTTCACCACAACAACAAATATATTATTTGGCCCAATGTATTGTATTCAAATTCAGCGGGATATAAATTTGAGGCCTAGTATTTAGGCGCTGGGTGACCGGTATGGATTTAGTGACAGAATTAGACTTGGAAATGCACAGAAGCGTGTGTGTGAAGTTATTCTGAATGACCCTATGTGCACCTTGAATATTATATACCCTTTTTGGGATAGATTTCAAATAGCTCTGATATAGCAGGAACCACTAAATTATGAAATTGCTAAATTGGGAATTGTATTTCAACCCAGAACAAAAAATGTGCTTTGACGGACACTAAATATCTTGCCCAGCAACAACAGTACAGCGGTAACGAGAGATTTAGCAGGATATAAATTTGAGGCCTAGTATTTAGGCGCTGGGTGACAGGTATGGGTTTAGTGACAGAATTAGACTTGGAAATACACAGTAGCGGGTGTGTGTGAAGTTATTCTGAATGACCCAATGTGCACCTTGAATATTATATACCCTTTTAGGGATAGATTTCAAATAGCTCTGATATAGCAGAAACCACTAAATTATGAAATTGCTAAATTGGGAATTGTACTTCAACCCAGAACAAAAAATGTGCTTTGACGGACACTAAATATCTTTCCAAGCAACAACAGTACAGCGGTAACGAGAGATTTAGCAGGATATAAATTTGAGGCCTAGTATTTAGGCGCTGGGTGACAGGTATGGGTTTAGTGACAGAATTAGACTTGGAAATACACAGTAGCGGGTGTGTGTGAAGTTATTCTGAATGACCCAATGTGCACCTTGAATATTATATACCCTTTTAGGGATAGATTTCAAATAGCTCTGATATAGCAGAAACCACTAAATTATGAAATTGCTAAATTGGGAATTGTATTTCAACCCAGAACAAAAAATGTGCTTTGACGGACACTAAATATCTTGCCCAGCAACAACAGTACAGCGGTAACGAGAGATTTAGCAGGATATAAATTTGAGGCCTAGTATTTAGGCGCTGGGTGACAGGTATGGGTTTAGTGACAGAATTAGACTTGAAAATACACAGTAGCGGGTGTGTGTGAAGTTATTCTGAATGACCCAATGTGCACCTTGAATATTATATACCCTTTTAGGGATAGATTTCAAATAGCTCTGATATAGCAGAAACCACTAAATTATGAAATTGCTAAATTGGGAATTGTACTTCAACCCAGAACAAAAAATGTGCTTTGACGGACACTAAATATCTTTCCAAGCAACAACAGTACAGCGGTAACGAGAGATTTAGCAGGATATAAATTTTAGGCCTAGTATTTAGGCGCTGGGTGACAGGTATGGGTTTAGTGACAGAATTAGACTTGGAAATACACAGTAGCGGGTGTGTGTGAAGTTATTCTGAATGACCCAATGTGCACCTTGAATATTATATACCCTTTTAGGGATAGATTTCAAATAGCTCTGATATAGCAGAAACCACTAAATTATGAAATTGCTAAATTGGGAATTGTACTTCAACCCAGAACAAAAAATGTGCTTTGACGGACACTAAATAACTTTCCCAGCTACAACAGGACAGCGGTAACGAGAGATTTAGCGGGATATAAATTTGAGGCCTAGTATTTAGGCGCTGGGTGACAGGTATGGGTTTAGTGACAGAATTAGACTTGGAAATACACAGTAGCGGGTGTGTGTGAAGTTATTCTGAATGACCCTATGTGCACCTTCAATATGATCTACCCTTTTAGGGATAGATTTCAAATAGCTCTGATATAGCAGAAACCACTAAATTATGAAATTGCTAAATTGGGAATTGTATTTCAACCCAGAACAAAAAATGTGCTTTGACGGACACTAAATATCTTGCCCAGCAACAACAGTACAGCGGTAACGAGAGATTTAGCAGGATATAAATTTGAGGCCTAGTATTTAGGCGCTGGGTGACAGGTATGGGTTTAGTGACAGAATTAGACTTGAAATACACAGTAGCGGGTGTGTGTGAAGTTATTCTGAATGACCCAATGTGCACCTTGAATATTATATACCCTTTTAGGGATAGATTTCAAATAGCTCTGATATAGCAGAAACCACTAAATTATGAAATTGCTAAATTGGGAATTGTACTTCAACCCAGAACAAAAAATGTGCTTTGACGGACACTAAATAACTTTCCCAGCTACAACAGGACAGCGGTAACGAGAGATTTAGCGGGATATAAATTTGAGGCCTAGTATTTAGGCGCTGGGTGACAGGTATGGGTTTAGTGACAGAATTAGACTTGGAAATACACAGTAGCGGGTGTGTGTGAAGTTATTCTGAATGACCCTATGTGCACCTTCAATATGATCTACCCTTTTAGGGATAGATTTCAAATAGCTCTGATATAGCAGAAACCACTAAATTATGAAATTGCTAAATTGGGAATTGTATTTCAACCCAGAAGAAAAAATGTGCTTTGACGGACACTAAATAACTTTCCCAGCTACAACAGGACAGCGGTAACGAGAGATTTAGCAGGATATAAATTTGAGGCCTAGTATTTAGGCGCTGGGTGACAGGTATGGGTTTAGTGACAGAATTAGACTTGAAAATACACAGTAGCGGGTGTGTGTGAAGTTATTCTGAATGACCCAATGTGCACCTTGAATATTATATACCCTTTTAGGGATAGATTTCAAATAGCTCTGATATAGCAGAAACCACTAAATTATGAAATTGCTAAATTGGGAATTGTACTTCAACCCAGAACAAAAAATGTGCTTTGACGGACACTAAATATCTTTCCAAGCAACAACAGTACAGCGGTAACGAGAGATTTAGCAGGATATAAATTTGAGGCCTAGTATTTAGGCGCTGGGTGACAGGTATGGGTTTAGTGACAGAATTAGACTTGGAAATACACAGTAGCGGGTGTGTGTGAAGTTATTCTGAATGACCCAATGTGCACCTTGAATATTATATACCCTTTTAGGGATAGATTTCAAATAGCTCTGATATAGCAGAAACCACTAAATTATGAAATTGCTAAATTGGGAATTGTACTTCAACCCAGAACAAAAAATGTGCTTTGACGGACACTAAATAACTTTCCCAGCTACAACAGGACAGCGGTAACGAGAGATTTAGCGGGATATAAATTTGAGGACTAGTATTTAGGCGCTGGGTGACAGGTATGGGTTTAGTGACAGAATTAGACTTGGAAATACACAGTAGCGGGTGTGTGTGAAGTTATTCTGAATGACCCTATGTGCACCTTCAATATGATCTACCCTTTTAGGGATAGATTTCAAATAGCTCTGATATAGCAGAAACCACTAAATTATGAAATTGCTAAATTGGGAATTGTATTTCAACCCAGAACAAAAAATGTGCTTTGACGGACACTAAATAACTTTCCCAGCTACAACAGGACAGCGGTAACGAGAGATTTAGCAGGATATAAATTTGAGGCCTAGTATTTAGGCGCTGGGTGACAGGTATGGGTTTAGTGACAGAATTAGACTTGAAAATACACAGTAGCGGGTGTGTGTGAAGTTATTCTGAATGACCCAATGTGCACCTTGAATATTATATACCCTTTTAGGGATAGATTTCAAATAGCTCTGATATAGCAGAAACCACTAAATTATGAAATTGCTAAATTGGGAATTGTACTTCAACCCAGAACAAAAAATGTGCTTTGACGGACACTAAATAACTTTCCCAGCTACAACAGGACAGCGGTAACGAGAGATTTAGCAGGATATAAATTTGAGGCCTAGTATTTAGGCGCTGGGTGACAGGTATGGGTTTAGTGACAGAATTAGACTTGAAAATACACAGTAGCGGGTGTGTGTGAAGTTATTCTGAATGACCCAATGTGCACCTTGAATATTATATACCCTTTTAGGGATAGATTTCAAATAGCTCTGATATAGCAGAAACCACTAAATTATGAAATTGCTAAATTGGGAATTGTACTTCAACCCAGAACAAAAAATGTGCTTTGACGGACACTAAATAACTTTCCCAGCTACAACAGGACAGCGGTAACGAGAGATTTAGCGGGATATAAATTTGAGGCCTAGTATTTAGGCGCTGGGTGACCGGTATGGATTTAGTGACAGAATTAGACTGGGATATGGCCAAAAAATAACCACACTATTGCTGGTTAAATGCACTTGGTGACGGGCGCAGCTTGCCCCTGATGTAGTATATGGCCAAAAAATGAACAGACTATTGCTGGTTAAATGCACTTGGTGTCACAGCTTGACCAACCACACTACTGAGGGTTAAATGCACTTGGTGACGGGCGCAGCTTGCCCCTGATGTAGTATATGGCCAAAAAATAAACAGACTATTGCTGGTTAAATGCACTTGGTGTGACAGCTTCACCCTGATGTAGGCTTTAGCCAGAAAACAACCACACCATTGAGGGTTAAATGCACTTGGTGACAGGCGCAGCTTGCCCCTGATTTTGTATATGGCCAAAAAATGAACAGACTATTGCTGGTTAAATGCACTTGGTGTGACAGCTTCACCCTGATGTAGGCTTTAGCCAAAAAACAACCACACCATTGAGGGTTAAATGCACTTGGTGACAGGCGCAGCTTGCCCCTGATTTAGTATATGGCCAAAAAATGAACAGACTATTGCTGGTTAAATGCACTTGGTGTGACAGCTTCACCCTGATGTAGGCTTTAGCCAAAAAACAACCACACCATTGAGGGTTAAATGCACTTGGTGACAGGCGCAGCTTGCCCCTGATTTTGTATATGGCCAAAAAATGAACAGACTATTGCTGGTTAAATGCACTTGGTGTGACAGCTTCACCCTGATGTAGGCTTTAGCCAAAAAACAACCACACCATTGAGGGTTAAATGCACTTGGTCGCAGCTTGTGCTGGCGCACCACAAGACACAAAATGGCCGCCGATCACCCCAGAAAAATGTGACTGACAAACGGTCTGGGCAGCCTAAAAACAGTGAGCAATTGAGGATCAGCAGCTCAATGATCCACAGCTGCAGATCGATCAGTTAATCAAGTCCTTTGGAGGAGTTAATCTGCCTAATCTCGCCCTACTGTCGCAGCCGCAACCTCTCCCTACGCTAATCAGAGCAGAGTGACGGGCGGCGCTATGTGACTCCAGCTTAAATAGAGGCTGGGTCACATGGTGCTCTGGCCAATCACAGCCATGCCAATAGTAGGCATGGCTGTGATGGCCTCTTGGGGCAAGTAGTATGACGCTTGTTGATTGGCTGCTTTGCAGCCTTTCAAAAAGCGCCAAGAAAGCGTCACAAAAGCGCCAAGAAAGCGACGAACACCGAACCCGAACCCGGACTTTTACGAAAATGTCCGGGTTCGGGTCCGTGTCACGGACACCCCAAAATTCGGTACGAACCCGAACTATACAGTTCGAGTTCGCTCATCCCTAATCATAATATGTTCTGCACTAAGCAGTTGTAATATGCACTTAACTATTTGAAAGAAAATATGTTCTCATGTTTGTTTGCTAGTGTGAAAAAAAAAAAACTATTCAAGAAATGCATGTCCTTTTAATTTATGTTTTGCTTCTGTATATCGGATTAAAGTTCTCTATTTATTTTAAAGTCTTACAGTGTGACTTGTTTAGAAGTGCACCAAAAAGCAAATTTCAAAACGAAACAAAAATAGTCAAGCCGAAACAGAACATTTTTTTAAATTTACATTTTTCATCATAAACTTTTAATTTCATTCATTTTTTATTAAATAATTAGATTTTTTTACTTTACTTTTAGGGGCTTTGGGGAAATATTAGGGGTCTAAACAGACGCCTGATATTTCCCTTTTAAAATAGAAAAAGCAATTGAGGACACAAAGTCCTCAATCTCTATTTCTGTATCCCCTGTTACAAATGAACAGGAACCCTCTATATTGAGAGTTTCTGTTCATTCAGAACATGAGGACAGAGTGTGTTTACTATAATTACAACTATGAATGAACACACCTGTATATCACTTTCTTTTTATTCATAATTGGGAACACAGTAAACATGTTAGGTTCTCAATTATTTACAAACACTCAGTGATCGCTGATCACTGCGTGTTTGTGCCTCACTCTGCTTCCTGACACAATGTCACAGGAGGCTGAGCAGGCGGTGCAGAGAGGAGAGCTCAACCTCCTGGGACAGCACTGCAAGCTGTCTCTGCCCACACACCACTCTGCCAATCTGAGACAGGAGGCTGAGCATTGTGGAGAGGAGACGTCGGCCACTCACTGCGCTCTCCTCCCGTAGCGCTCGGACGGCTGACACAGTCTCTCCCCCCACCCCGCTCGGACACAGAGCAGCGCCCAGGGGGGAGGAGAGAATACACGGATGCAACACTGTATCAGCCATAAAATGACACTTTCGGCATTTTACCAAAAATGCAATTTTCGGCTGATATGTTTCGGCGGCTGATATATCGGAGCATCCCTAGTTTATTTAGTTTTCCTGTGTTGTAATTTACATGGCTGACGAAAGTGGCAAGGGGGGGGGGGGTCAGTGGGCCTCTGGGTGTTACTTGCCCCCTGGGCCAAAAGTTACCAGTCAGCCCCTGTCCCAAAATTACCTACAAAAAGGGACGGAGTCTCAAGGATAGATTAGTAAATAGCCACTTCCAACCTCCATTAAAACCAGACAACTGGCTATCACGTCACCCAAACGGGATGTTCAGATGTGGTAACTGTTGCCTGTGACCAAATTTTAGTCACCAAAAGATTCAGATCCGCTCACACGGACTGTGAATATGAGATCCGAGACTTCATTAACTGCCAGACTAGTGGCGTAATCTATCTAGCAGAATGCAGTTGCCCTCTGGACTACATAGGCAAAACTAAAAGAGAATTCAGATGAAGAATAAGGGATCATTTTAATGACATACGGAATAAAAAGGACACCTCCATAGCCAGGCATGTTAATCAGATACATGATGGCAATCCATAATTCATCCGGTTCATAGGAATTCAGCATATACCCCAAAATCCACAAGGGGGTGACCTGGACAACACCATCCTAAGAGCAGAATCGAGATGGATATTTAAGATGAAGTGTCACTCCATAAGGTTTGAATGAAATTTTTTCATACAAAACTTACCTTTAAAATATTTTCATCTTTGATCCCTTTGCCAATATTCCATACTGTTCTCTCTATTATACATTATGCCTTCCTGGATGACTGCCTTCAATCACAGTGAGTTGCACAGGGGCTAACAGGCTAGTCTATATGACTGCTGCTTGTACCCTCTCTGTGATAACAGAACTGAAGTGATGGTAGTCATCTCTAAATCTATATCCTTCTTTTGTCCTGTTCTCTTTTTGTATTTATAATACACCTTGCAATGTTGTATTGTGTTTTAAATTAGAGAGTAAGTTAAACATACACACCCTACACTTTGGCGCGATGTATTCTCGCTTTATGACCATTTACACAAAGTCTGTACACCTATCTCTCCTCAGTTAGCTCTTCTTTCAGTTTACTCGGGCAGGGAGGGGGTCAGGAAAGGCATCCTCAGATTTTTTATCATAGCAATGCGCCAAATAATTCCTTGAGTTTGGCGCTCAACAGAAACTCTCCTCAGAGTGACCTGGGTTGGGGCTTTGGATTCTCTGGCGCGCCTGGAAGAGTTGGGTGCCGAAGAACAGGGCTCTGGCGTAGCACACGCTAAACAATGGGAAGCCTGGTATCAGTTCTGTGCTTCGTCGGGTTTCTCGGGTTGGTTAACCTCAGGCTCTATTACTTAACTTACTCTGTTTAGTCTGGTTGCGATAGAATCTTGTCTGGACTGCTAGTACACTACCTTCCCCCCCCCCCTTCCTCCCCTCCCCCCCGATCCTTTGTCTTGTCCTCCTCCCCTCCTTCCTTTCATCTTGTATTGATGATTGTTGACTTTATATCTGTACGCTGATGTGATATGTAATTCAGAAACTCTCATATGTTACATATGTCTAAGCTTACATGGTTTTCAATAAAAACAAATTGAACCATAAACATACACACCCTTAAAACTCACTGTAGACAATGAGCACAGTGATCGCTAGGCCCATAGTGTCAAGTAATAGACATGCGCTTTATAAACAAACCTGCCGGGGAAGCGTTGTTCTGTCCCCTTGGTAACTATACCACCCCTCGTGACATTCTGGCCTACATAAGTGAGCGGGGAGGGGAGCAGAGTAAGCCGGCCCCAGCCCCCTGCTCGCTATTGGCTACAAGGACAGACAAGCCTCTGTAGTGGTTGGAGCCCTGTGCTTAAAGGTAAGACGAATGCACACAGCGTTTGCCACTGCCATTTCATATATAGACTACCCGCCACGCCACTCTCTGAGAATAGAGGATTCAATAGTCAGTAGGTTCTAAGCAGTTTAGGTCAGAGGTTCCAGCTGGCAGGGGTCGCTCTTATCAGGGCGGGTGCTCCGACTACAGCCATGTGAGGTGGTCCCCACGATAAGATTAGTATGCAATAGGGAAAGCTTACCTAGGCTACTAGTCAGAAGTGCTGTCCTTTAATAGTAAACCACCATAGAGCTTAGAGGTTCTTTTTCACCTCACCGAGCAGCTGCAAGTCTTACCTAACTAGACCTTTGACCAATTAGGATTTTAAACACAATATTTTGTTTTGATTTAGTATCTTAATTATCTAAGTAAAAGTTTTATTCTATTTTTGTAAGGAGTTCCCAGTCTGCCGATAGCAACTTTACAGACCCTGCTGCAGGTGAGGGACTAAAGTTCATACACCCATCATCTAGATAACATCCAGGCTTGACTATCTTAAAGCCTGCATGTCCACATGTGCCACCTTACAGCAGTTAATTAGAAGTTCAAGGGAATGTCATCAGCAAGATAGCACATCAGAGGTGCCATGAACTGTCACTTAAGCTACTATACCTCATCATCTGGGGATAGAAATATTCTTTTACTTCTGGCCTGAGTTTTTAAATCACCTTTCCACTTCACCGATCCCCAAGGATCAATGGTCTGAGAGAGTACTCCTTGATTCATCTCTTCAGGACCACTACCACTCCCATTCTCTGCACCTACCCCTCAGGAGCTCACTGCAAAGAGGTAGCAGGAACGTAAGACATTTGTGGCTAACTAGTAGGAGCACAGGGAGATCGGTAATGTAAATATTTACTTATTTTAATGTTCTACACTATGAAGAGCATAAAAAAAAAACTACTGGACCTCTAACAGTAAAACACCACTGTGGAAATGAATGTTATGAATAAAAAAAATTTCTCCAGGTCTACATAGTATGTGAGCGGTTTACAAATAATAATAACTAGAACATGGCGAAATGTTACATTATTCTTCAAACCCCTTTGGAATCTTATGAAATCCTTAGAGACAGCTGAGGCTTCCTTATCAAGCTTGCTGTATCTATTTCCATAAAAATGAAATTTGGCTGTGGAAGTATTTAATTACCAGTGTTTAAGGCGAGCTCTGAGCTCTGCAGTGTCTTTTGCTCGACAAAGCATTCTCTCTTTAATTCCCTTTGATTGTCAATGTAACAGCATCCCTTGTACACTGACCTTCACCGAGCACGCACCCTGCCACTTTCTTCCGTGGCTGTTCTCATCATGAGATTAGCTGTTTTCCATATATTTGCACATATCTGGTTCCCGGCTCCAGACATTAACTCATTCATTGCCTATTAGACTTCTGCAACGAAATAGAGGTTACTGTATTCCTGATGATGAACTTACATGAAATTGCTGTAGCTAATGCTTATGTTGATACAATAATTAATTTCTAGGAAACTCCTTTCATGCATTTCCAATGGATCCGGCCCAAACATTATTGTGATTATGTGTCATAGTTTTTAAAAATGATTATGCATAAGGCGGAACAAAAGGTACAGACTCCACTGAATTAGGTGAAAGGGGTATTACGAATTCTTAATAGTTTCTTTCGTGATTGATGTTTTTACTAAACTAACTTGCCCAGCAAGTCTAGAAGCTAGGTGGTCCGCAGGGGAGATCTCAATGCCTGTTTACATTTTATTCAAATGTGTATACTTGCAATGGCCATGCATTATATATGTGCTTCGTATATAGTTAGTTGTTACTGTGGTTCCATCAATTCATGGCAATGAGCAGTTTTCTGGAATTAATAATTTCATAACAGCTGGAGAGTTATAGATGTAAATGTATAAGGCAGCAGCATTCCTATATATAGTATCTTGCATTGGTACACGTTTCAGCGCTGAGTAGATGATCCTACCTCCGCTGTAATTCGCAGAAACATGGGTAACAGATAGTTGTCATTCAGTGAGTGGCTGCCAGGAAGACTATTCAGAAAGGGAGGAGAAGAGAACTCCGTAAAACACAGACTTTGGCTTGTAGGCTCTAAGCCCGGCCTAATGAAAGAGCTTATATGGCAGAGGGGACAATTCTTCTTAGAAATGGAAAGCAGTAGTCCAGAGCAGAAATGGCAGAGTTTACTGAAAATACAGTACCTTTATTTTGGACCCAAATGCATCGCTGAGGACGCCATTAAGTTTTTAATATTTTTTATTAAAAGTTACAGTTTATTTGATCAAGGCTTTGGAGCACATCAATCCTTTTTTCTGAAGTTTGTTTGCTACCCTTGATCCAGGGGAAGATCCATTCAGACTGCTATTTACTAACCAAGAGTGGTTACATTCAAGCTGAACTGTTTAGGTGAGCTGTGCAAATTTGTTTTGCTTGTTTGCTTCCTCCCTGGCATGAACATGGTGTCCTGCTTCACTGCAGCCAATGACTGTCTCCAGTAGTGACGTGTCTCTTGTGGACCTGTCACTGCTGAAACCAGTGGTTGGCTGCAGTGGAACAGGTTACCATGTTCATGCCAGGGAGGAAGCAAACAAGTCATGCACTGGAAGATGGACACGTGGGAGCAGCGTGCAGGACTGGAGAGGAGGGAAGTGGGTACTGTAAGTATGATTCTTTCCCTAGTGAAGGCATCAGTGTAGAATTTTTTATTGCCGAAAAACCCTTTTAATTTATTCACTTTGGTCCCACAAATTCAAGTTACAAGGTGCTCTGTACAATATAGGTCCTTTAACACTACAAGAAGTAAGAACATGACTACATAATTAAGGGCTCTGCATATAATACTGGTGAGCCTGACAGCTCTCTGCTCAATTTTAGCTCTTTCATTCTGCATTTAGAAAAGAGAGAATAAAGAATTAACTGAAAGGGAGCAGACATTTTTTTGGAATTCTTATCCAAACAATTCTGATAAATCACCCCTTTCATCTATGACAGCAACAAGGGATATGTGTGCAGACAGCCTATCGCACACCTTATATACACACCAGGCCAGCTCATGACACGTGACTTCCTTCATGTGCTACGCGCTGCTGGTAAAACCAGGAAGTGGTCATAATAATGTGACTCCATCGTGTAGAAACCTCCCATAAATGACCATTTTAGAAACTACACCCCTTAAATTATTCAAAACTGAATTTGTAAACTTTGTTAACCATTTAGATCAAAATGTAAGTGACATTAAAAAATTTATTTTTGTTGTGTGCAGATTTTCTATTTTTATATATTTTTTCCTGCAACAAAGCAAGGATTAACAGCAAAAAACAAAAAAACCCCTCAATATTTATTACAACTGCAACTTGGGCACACTGCAGAGCTCAGAAGGAAAGGAGCACCAGATGTTTTTTAGAGGGCAGATTTTGCTCAATAGTATTTGGGCACTATGTCACATTTGAAAAGACCTTGAGATACCCCTACAGTGGAAACCCTCCAAAATTGACCCCGTTTTGGAAACTACAACCGTAGTGAATTTTTCAAGGATAATGGTGAGCATTTTGACCACCAAAGGTGTTTTCCATAAATGAATATGTAGTGGTGAAAAATAGAAATTATAATTTTTCCACAAATATGCCATTTCAGTTCCCAATAAATTGTTCCACTATAAAAAGTGAGCTAATTATTATACTGTGTTTCCTGATTGAAGAAATACCCTGTAAGGGACCCTAATGTCTGGAACTCTGGGAATATGACAGGGCTTCAAAGTAAAAATGCACCAAGTACTAGTGTTGGGCACCAATATTCAAATCGCAAATTTTAATCGCGAATATCGCCACTTCGAGAAATCGCAAAGATTTCGAATATAGTGCTAAATATTCATATTCATGAATATTCTAGATTTTTTTTCATCTGAAGCCATGATCCCTCCCTGCTTCTTGCTTGTGGGCCAATGAGAAGGCTGCAATGTCTTTGTCTGAGCTTAGAAACATCCCTAGCAACCAATGGGAAAGTTGCCTACCCCTTACTATATAAGAACCTCCCCAGCAGCCATTTTCTACAGTGTCATTGCTGTGCTCTGTGCTTTACTGTTTAATTACATTAGATAGTTAGTTAGTTAGCTTATACATATACAACACAGATAGTTAGTGGGAGATAGTCAGTGCAGGTTAGATAGTGATATAGTTCTGCTGTCCATACATACATGCTACAGACATAGTGCTGTGATGTCACAAGTGCACAACAATACATAGTGAACCAATCAGTAATATGTAGTCAGACCTGCTAAAATGTGAGGTTGCACGTATTACGCAAAAATGTGCGCATCATTAATTTCTGATTTGCGCAATCGCGAATATATTGGAGCACTCTATCTGCATATAAAGCTATCTTAATGTTCTGCCGTGCCAACCATTTTCTACAGTCAAGGAAAATTCTAGCAGCTTGAAAAATGTAACAAAAGGGACACATGCCTGTATTGCGTACACAATACGCGCATATTACATTGCCGATTTTTGTAATCAAGAAAATAATGGCGAATTCTCAAATTCATGACTAATAATGACCCAAATATTCACAAAATATTGCAAATTTGAATATTGCCCCTGCTGCTCATCACTACCAAGTACATTTGAGCCCTAATTTGGTGATTTACAAAGTATGTACTATTTTTTTACCAGACATAGAAACTAGTGATGAGCGGCAGGGGTCATATTCGAATTCGCGATATTTCGCGAATATTTCGCGAATATTCGCCGAATATTCGAAAATGCAAAAATTCACGATTTTTTTTCTTGAAAAAAATCGGCAAGGTAATATGCGCATATTGTGTACGCAATACAGGCATGTGTCCCTTTTGTTACATTTTTCAAGCTGCTAGAATTTTCCTTGACTGTAGAAAATGGTTGGCACGGCAGAACATTAAGATAGCTTTATATGCAGATAGAGTGCTCCAATATATTCGCAATTGCGCAAATCAGAAATTAATGATGCGCATATTTTTGCGTAGTACGTGCAACCTCACATTTTAGCAGGTCTGACTACATATTACTGATTGGTTCACTATGTATTGTTGTGCACTTGTGACATCACAGCACTATGTCTGTAGCATGTATGTATGGACAGCAGAATCAGCTACACTATATCGCTATTTTCGTAATTCGAATTTTCGGATTCAAATTTTTCTTGCGAATTTTTCAATTTACATCTATTAGACAAAGAAGATTATAGCACTATATTAGCTAAATTGCTCTATATTCGATTTTTTGAATATTCGCTATATTGTTATAACAGTTTTTTCGAATATTCGTAATATATAGCAATATAGCGAATATTCGAAAAAAACAAATATAGAGCAATTTAGCTAATATAGTGCTATAATCTTTTTTTTTATAGTTGTAATTTTTTTCCAATCTGAACTTCAGATGAGAAAAAAATTACAACTATTAGACAAAGAAGATTATAGCACTATATTAGCTAAATTGCTCTATATTCGTTTTTTTCGAATATTCGCTATATTGCTATAACTTAGTTTTTTCGAATATTTGTAATATTCTAAAACAAGAATATATAGCAATATAGCGAATATTCGAAAAAAAAACGAATATAGAGCAATTTAGCTAATATAGTGCTATAATCTTCTTTATTAGCTAAATTGCTCTATATTCGTTTTTTTTCGAATATTCGCTATATTGCTATAACTTAGTTTTTTCGAATATTTGTAATATTCTAAAACAAGAATATATAGCAATATAGCGAATATTCGAAAAAAAAAACGAATATAGAGCAATTTAGCTAATATAGTGCTATAATCTTCTTTATTAGCTAAATTGCTCTATATTCGTTTTTTTCGAATATTCGCTATATTGCTATAACTTCATTTTTTCGAATATTTGTAATATTCTAAAACAAGAATATATAGCAATATAGCGAATATTCGAAAAAAACGAATATAGAGCAATTTAGCTAATATAGTGCTATCATCTTCTTTGTCTAAGTTTAAAAATTCTCAATAAAAAAAATTTGAATCCGAAAATTCGAATTACGAAAATTCGCATATTACACAAGAAAAAAAATCGTGCATTTTCGAATATGACCCCTGCCGCTCATCACTACTCCTAAAGTCAAGTATATTGCAGCCTTCTTATTGGCCCACAAGCTAGAAGCAGGAAGGGATCATGTGTACTGATAAAAAAAAAAAAAATCTGAAAAAAAAAATTTAGGAAAAAAAAAATCTGAAAAAAATCGAATATTCGAAATTACGAATATATATAACTATATTCGAAATATTTGCGAATTTTCGAAGTACCTATATTCGCGATACAAATTCGAAATTCGAATATTCGTGATCAACACTAATAGAAACAGAAGACTGCTAAAAATTAGCATGGATGAAAAAAGCCTGCTAAAAACTGAGCACGGGTGCTGATCAGTGATGGTTAGGGACATGGATCTGGATTAAGGAATAAGGGATTAGGGATCTTGGAACTGCTGCAAATGTATAATTAGATTATTGAACACTGCAGCAGTACTTTAGATAGGGCAGTAGATCACAATGAGTAGCAGTGGAGCACAAGTCCCAGCAGGCAGCACACAGCACAGAGGGGCACAGTGAGCATGCAGTCACCAATAGTGTTGGGCGCGAATATCGGCACTTTGAGAATTTGCGAATATTTAGAATATAGTGAGATATATTCGTATTTTCGAATAGTCTAGATTTTTTTCATCTGAACCCATGATCCCTCCCTGCTTCTTGCTTGTGGGCCAATGAGAAGGCTGCAATGTCTTTGTCTGAGCTTAGCAACATCCCTAGCAACCAATAGGAAAGTTGCCTACCCCTTACTATATAAGAACCTCCCCAGCAGCCATTTTCTACAGGTTTTTTGTAAGTTATGAAAGAGAGAGCAGTGTCATTGCTGTGCTCTGTACTTTTCACTCATTACATTAGATAGATAGTTAGATAGCTTATATATATATAATACAGATAGTCAGTGTAGGTTATATCGTGATATAGTGTAGCTGTTGCAGTGGAGTGATAAGTTCTGCTGTCCATACATACATGCAGACCTGCTAAAATGTGAAGTTTCATGTATAGCGCCAACATATTTGCATCATTAGTGCCGATTAGCGCAATCGTGAATATATTGGCGCACTCTATATGCATATAAAGCCATTTTTAATGTTCTACCGTGCTAACCATTTTGTCCAGTCTCAGGAAACTTCTAGCAGCTTGGAAAATGTAGCAAAAGTGAGCCACGCCTTTATAGCGCGCGCATTATGCGAATATTTCATTGCCGATTTTCACAATCAATAAAATAATTTATAATATATGACGAATATTCTACAAAATATTTGCAAAATATTGCGAATTCGAATATTGCCCCTGCTGCTCATCACTAGTCACCAACTGAAATGGCTGCCAAGCTTTTACTATTCTATATGGCCCCTCTAGTGATATTCTTCACTGGTATGCCATACCATCTAATGACAGCAACTAAAGGGGACGCCAAACACGATAACCCCTATGTAACCTTGTGAGTGATTGGTGCTGTCCTGTACAGCACCAGTCACCCCCATCAGAGCCTACCTGCAGCCCCCTTACTGACTGGCCAATCACAGTGATCAGGGCTGCAAGGGGGAGGTACAAACTCCTTCTGCCTTTGACTAAGATGGCTGGCTGCCTAATCACACGGTGACCATTTTTTGTAGCATTGTACATGTACGGCACAATACGTAAGCTCACTTCCTGCTACACCGCACATGTATGGTGCTCATTGGGAGGGACTAAAGCTGCATATTTGTTTGCCTTGGAACATTGCCAATAAGTCTCAGTACCATGGAGTACTTCCAGTAATCTTTAAGGAGATTCAGCACCCTGACTATGCTAAAAAGTATGTTCAAATAACAAAATTGTTATTCTGCTTACCGCCGTGATCCCCGGCACCATGTTCAGCGGTGATCTGCTGCCAGTGCTTTCTCATTCACCACTACAGTCCTGGGCTCTGTCCTTGTAGGTACTGTTTATTCTGGGATCTTCTCCACAGTTTCCTTTCAGCCCTGGCCACTGCATGCTTGCTGCTTGTTCCCTGCATCACTTCCTTAAAGACTGGTGCGCGTCACTTCCTGTGCTTTATGGGTTAGATCATGTGACCTCGCTGACCAATCCTAGCCCTCTTGCATGTATATACGTCCTGCAAAGGTTGCTGATATCTCTGCTAGTGTTCCTGGACTCTGTTACCTGTTTGATCCTTGCCTGCTGCCTTAACTCTCCTTGGGTCGACCCGGATGGCCTGACCTGTACCTGTGCTGCCTGCCCTGAACTATTGCTGCCTCGTGTGCCAATCATCCCCTCGGGAAAGTCTATCCCCACCATCAGGGGTACTGTGAAGAACGAGGTGTTCACTTAGACAACGCCCTTAGAGGAGGTAGGACACATGGCAAAGTGGGTTCACACCCGCTGGTTCGTGACAAAAATACAGGTTGGAAATATGGTGTCCCCTGGATTTCTGCTCCAGATTTGGAGTTTGTTATTATGTGGATCTAACCATGTATTGGCCCCCCGTTTAATGGAGCTAATCTATGTGTAGATGCTCGCTGTGATTTCCGTGTCTCCATGTAGATAATGTACCAACTAAAGCACGGTTTTCCTATTAAAAACAATAGGAGGCAAATTATACACTCAGAGAAATAATGCTGAAAGCTCAACTTTTTCCCAAAGAAAGTTTTCTTTTTCTCACTACATTCTCTAATTTCTTTGTTGCTCTTTTCTCTGGGTTCTTTTTTATTATTTTAACCATTACCATCCTAGTACCTCTGTTATTTTGCCCAACTCAGGCAACTTGTAGGGGTTCCTGAGTTGGACAAAAATCTGTCTGGAGGAGGGAATGTGATAAAAAAAAAAAATACTATTACCCATTTATTCCCATTTCCAGAGTTATTGCTCTGTATTTATGAACCCCACCCCCCCAGTCTCTGTTTATTTGTCTCCTATGGTGACGTGCCCATATAACCATATGACTACTGCAGCCAAACATTGGCCTCAATGGTACACAGCACAAGACGGCTGAGGCCAGTGATTGATTGCAGAAGTCACATGGGTATACAAGTAGGTCACCGCTGCAGCTAAGTATATGGAGAGCAGTAGGGAGGACTAATGTAGTGGTGCTGGAGCAATGGGGAAATAAACAAGTAAGTAACACATCTTTTATTGTTTTATTAGATTTCCCACCCTTGGGCAGTTTGTTACCAACTCAGATAAGCCATTCAGATAAAATTTGGCCCACTGGTTACATGTGTCACGGCTTGGTGGTAGTTTGCTGTGACACTTTCACCATGCATGTTTGTTGCCGGTGGCAACGTGTTGTTTGTTATGCATGCATGTGCACTTCCCCTTTAAGGCTGTTTCCGTTCCCATTTCTGGTGTGTATGGGGTTAAGGTGTGTGCAAGGTGGAGCTGGGTGTGGCCTCTTGGCTCTTATTGTTGTGAGCCTGAGGTCAGATTGTCTTTAGGAGTCTTGAGGAGCTGGTGCTATTACATCTGCCCAGTCCTTGAGGGCCACCTTATGGAACATCGATGTCACCAGGCATGGGATCCAGCCGGTTCTCTCCGGTTCTGCCGAACCGTTTGTTAAAATTACAGGCGGTTCGCAGGACCGGTGAGAAGCAGGGATCCCGACCCGGTCCTGCAGCTGCGCCTGCACCAGTGGCGTAGCTATAGGGGTGGGGGCGGAGCGGAAGCCGAGAGGAGAGGCCCTGTGTGACGCGCACTGTGCAGGGCAGCTGGGCAGGCGAAGTGAGGAGGGGCCGGGGGAGCGGCTTCAGTTGAGGTGCGACGCAGGACTTAGTCACGTACCTCACTGTGACCTCCTGCGGTGGATCTCGCGAGATGACGCGATGACGCGGCGCGGGAAGGCACAGTGAGCGAGGCATTGGTGACCGCCTGTACCAGGATGCCACAAGCTGTGAAGGAGAGAGAGGTAAGTATTAATTATTTCTCCTAAGCAGGTGCCTACTCCACCTTCCCCTCATCCTGACCCAATGTTTAGATTCTTTTAGCCAAACAAGAGTTATGGATGGGGTTGATGACAATATTTAAGGTGGCCACACACAGGGAAACACATCTATTTTGCCCACAGAGTAAGAGCAGCTTTTTTAAGCGGTACTCCACTATGTAATGGCCCCCTCTTTATTATTAATATAATGGCCCCCTCTTTGTTATTAATGTAATGGCCCCCTCTTTGTTATTAATGTAATGGCCCCCTCTTTATTATTAATATAATGGCCCCCTCTTTATTATTAATGTAATGGCCCCCTCTTTGTTATTAAAGTGGGGGCCATTATATTAATAATAAAGAGGGGGCCATTATATTAATAAAAAAGAGGTGGTCATTATATTAATAATAAAGTGGGGGCCATTACATTAAAAATAAAGAGTGGGCCATTATAATAATAATAAAGAGGGGGCCGTTACAGTAATAACAAAGAGGGGGCCGTTACAGTAATAATAAAGAGGGGGCCATTATATTAATAATAAAGAGGGGGCCATTATATTAATAATAAAGAGGGGGCCATTATATTAATAATAAAGAGGGGGCCATTATATTATCAATAAAGAGGGGGCCATTATATTAATAAAAAAGAGGGGGTCATTATATTAATAATAAAGTGGGGCCATTACATTAAAAATAAAGAGTGGGCCATTATAATAATAATAAAGAGGGGGCCATTACAGTAATAACAAAGAGGGGGCCTAAGGCTTTTTAAAAGTTGAGTGGTATGTGTGTAGTGTATATATAGTGTATTTGTGTGTAGTGTATATATGGTGTATGTAAATATGTCGTGACTGTGTTGCATATATATGGTGTATGTAAATATGTGTCATGACTCGTGACGCGCTGCGTATCCACCGCTGAGTAGGGAACCTGTTGTTAAAAATTTGAATCCCACCCCTGGATGTCACCTTATGTTTTATGATGTCACCCCTTTGTGCCTTTGTTGTTATAACTGGTTTGGTGTTTCATGTCAGCATGGATGCCAGACATATCCTTTGTATGTCCTATACCTCCGGAAGGGGGCCCTGGAATTCCCTGGAGGGGGAACTAGAAGCAGCGCAGCCTGGTGCCGCATGGTTTAATAACGCATGGTGGTCCAGTTTGTTTCTACTAGATTCTGTGTTTGGTGTTCGTGCTGGGTCTTGCCTGGTGTGTGTGTTTGGGCCTATGCACATTACCAGGATCCCGTGGTAGCGGCGTGGAAGGCTCTAGTTCCTGTTGCAGCTGTGTCAGGTAGGTGTCTATGTTGGTCCTGTTGGCAGTGTTGTTTTCTGCCACTGGACACCTGTCATGTCATCCACTGCTGGCTGATTTCTTCCCCTTTGTTGCTAGGCCTGCTGGAGACTCCGGTTCCTCCGTGTCTTGAAAGAATCGCTTGTCTCCACCTTCTGATGCCATATTGCAGGGACCGTTAGGGTCAGTAGGGCCCAGGTTCGAGAGTATCAGCCCCCTACCATAGAGGGCGGCTCATACAGTCAGGAGGTCAGGGATAGGATTTAGGGATGCTTAGTTGGTTTCCAGCCCCCTTTTCCCTGTTTCCAGGTCTAGCTGCTACCTTATTTTCCCCACATTGTACGGTGGGGAGTTTCCCCCACTACCCACCGTGACAACATGTTTAAGTAAAAAAATAAATACCATTTTTGGAAATTTCTGGGAGTGCTGCAACTTCTTGGAATTAGATAGACAGATAGATAGACAGATAGATAGACAGATAGATAGACAGATAGATAGACAGATAGATAGACAGATAGATAGACAGATAGATAGACAGATAGATAGATAGACAGATAGATAGACAGACAGATAGATAGATAGATAGACAGATAGATAGACAGATAGATAGATAGACAGATAGATAGACAGATAGATAGACAGATAGATAGACAGATAGATAGACAGATAGATAGACAGATAGATAGACAGATAGATAGATAGACAGATAGATAGATAGACAGATAGATAGACAGATAGATAGACAGATAGATAGACAGATAGATAGATTGTGATGGTAGTGCAGAGACTTTTTTTTGTTGATAATGTGATCTGCTATTTTACCAGATTTCAGCTCATAGTCAGTGACTATGGCATGTTCATTGATTTGGTCTCATAGCTGTACTGTAAAACTAAAACGAATTACATTTTGTTGAAAGGGCAGAAATATAATGAAGTGACTGATGGTACAAGGAGAAGAAAATTGTATTCTCCTTGGATGTGAAGAGTGATATCCTTAGCAAAGTCCAGCCGCCTGTTAAATAATGACTAAACATATCAAATGTCAAATATCAAATGACTAAACATATCAAATATCTGATCTATGAGGATGCACACACAGTTATTTAAGGAATTATTCTACATTTTCTGGAAGAAGTAAAGTATCAGGTTTTAGTCATGTATAACACATAGGGTATATTATGTGAAAGATTAGATAACGTCACCAAAGTCAAGATGGAAAAGGTGACCTCCTTTTGGATGCTTTTTCCCATGAGTATCTACAACCCAATAATCACACATTAAAAGTAGCTGCTTAACAATGGCAGTTAGCAGCTGCCAGCGTGCAGCACATCCTGCTATGACTGTTGGTAATAACCAAAGGATGAGGGAGGGGGGAGGGGACCCCCTACCCACACTGGCTCTTACTTACAACCATCCCCAAATAAGGACACTGACCACGTTCTTTCTTTTAACCTCTTTTTTGCTGGGTGGTAGTCGGCCACAGCTATATTTATTATTCATAAAAACGGCAACAGTATAAAACCATGCGAACTGCCAGCCGCTGGCCTCCCAACGAGCAGATTTCGCCAAACCCATCATTAATAACTTTTCAGTTACAGTACGGAGGAGACCTGCCCTCAAACAGGGCTCCGACCACCACCCAACAAGAACATGGCTTGCTCCACCCCATCCTGAAGGCCCGAAAGGAAGATATCTAGCCCAATATCAGTCAAATGGATACCGTCAGGTCTCATTAAAGAACGGTTGTCCCCTTCCAACTGGCGGTGCCGAACAACCACACCCCCCCGGGATCTGATCAAACGGGAAACACGCAAATTCACCGTCCGCCTGCATCTTTCTATAGCCTCTCCGTCCCTGTCACTGTGCCAAACCACCCGTGGAACAATCTCCGACCAAACCAACACCAGTTCCCAAAAGCAACCACCGGAGACCACGAATTCCTCTCCACGACACCTCCACCTCCCGGAAACCGAGTGATCTCCCGCCAGGTCTACATTCGGCTCGTTGCGCCGCCCAAAAACATAGGAATGGCCGATTAGCCACACCGCCGGCCTGCCCGAACCTGTAAGAAAAAACTGTTAGAACGGAAGATAGCACTATATATCAATCAATAAAAATTTTTTTTTTTTTTTTTTTTTTACAACAAAAGGTCCGGTCTGATGTACCCCGCAAAACAGGCCGATTTCCATCTACCTATCCTCATAATCTCCGATTCAGGTAAACCCACCCTGGCAGCCTCTGTAGCAGCCCCAATACGAAAAGAGTGAGTCCCAAATTCCTTGGGATCAATACCACTTTACGCTAAACAAGACTTGAAAATCGAGACAAATTGAAATTTGGTAAGAGGGGAGCCGTCCGCATGCGCAAAGAAATTGCAGCCAGGAGAACACAAAGAACTATACTGAGATATCAGATGAACAGGGCATGACACGCCAGGAACCGGGTGGAGGGGAATCCAGGCGTCCTTACCAAATTGGTCCATTTTTGAACGCCGAACCCCGATCCTGAGTGAATCATTCCCCAGGACAACATCACTACTAAAAAGCCCCCCTGGTTTACGACCGGAAGGGGCAACCAACTCGCTGACCCTAAGGGCAACAACAAAGGCCAAACTAAAACAGCCCAAAAACAGGGCAACTTCAAAGGGAGATGAGCAAACCTTGGGAAGCAGGGAAATAAGCCTGCCGAGTAAGCTAAAAGAGACCAGCCGTCGACTTTCCCGGGAAACATACTCCTTCCTCCAACCCTTTAAAGCCTGCCGAATAACGAATTGCTTGGTAACATCCGGCCATCCCCGCAGCTTAAAGTGAAAAGCAATGCCCGACAGTCGACACTGCGCCACCGCTGCAGAAACACGCATGGATCGCAAGTACAACAGCCATTCAACAGTCACCTCCAGCCGCAGGTCATCTCTAGCGCAAACATCTCGTGTACCCACCATCCCCCACCATTGATCCCATGCCTTACCGTGTGCCTGCCAAGTAGCAGGAGAAACCGAGGATCTGACCAGCGACATCAGTTGCTGTCCACCGAAGACCGCCACGACTCAGGCCACTCAGCAGCGCACCAGTCCTTCCCCAGAATGGTCCCGAAACCACAAGACCCAGATGCATCCGAAAACAAAGCAAACTCGGCGTTAGAAATCTCCTTGAACATATAACACATGTGGCCATTGTAAGACAACAAAAAAGACCTCCAGACCCCCAAGTCGTCTTTCAGGGACTTGGAGAGCCGGATGTGGTGCCGCGGAGATTTAACACCCCGTGTGGCCAACGACAAGCGGCGGGCAAAAACCCGGCCCATGGGCATAACTCGGCATGCAAAACATAACAGACCTAACAGGGACTGAAGCTGCAGCAAGGTAACCTTCCTAACTGACAGAAAATCATCAATCAACCCCATGAGCTTCTGTAACTTCTCCGGTGGCAACCTGAAAACCATATCCAACGTGTCAATTTCAATGCCCAAGAACGACAGTCGTGTGACTGGGCCCTCAGTCTTCTCATCTGAAATGGGAACCCCAAATTGCGCCATCCTTTCAAGAAAAATAGTTAACAGGGATAAGCAACCACCACCACTACCAGGGGAAACAAAAAGAAAATCGTCCAAATAAGGCAAAACTGACATAGAACCTGACTCATAACGAACGACCCACTCCAAGAAATAGAACAACCCATAGGGAGGCACGTGTCGTAATAAAAAAAGCCATCAACGCAGCAACCCAACAAATGGAAATAATCAGGCTGAAGAGGAAGAAGCCGAAAAGCCGATTCGATATCCGACTTAGCCAGCAGGGCCCCCCTACCCGCATCCCTGACCAACGCAACCGCCCGGTCAAAGGATACAAAAGACACAGACGCATTCTCAGGAGTGATGCCATCATTAACTGACGAACCCTTAGGGTAAGAGAGATGATGGATCAACCGGAACTTGCCTGGCTCTCTTTTAGGGACCACTCCCAAAGGGGAGACTCTCAGATTAGGAAACGGCAATTCAGTAAACGGACCTCGGATCTTATCCAGAGAAACTTCCTTACATACCTTCTCCCTGAAGACTTCAGGGAGGTCGCGGGATGATTTCAGGTTATCCAAAAAAAACGGGGACCAGTTCAGAACAAAAGGGATGAAAAAAACAAATGAAAAACCAACACGGAGCGGAGCAGCTGCCTGCCTATTGGGTGTATCTGTCTAGCCAGGGGCCCATCTCTGCTACACTTACCGGAGTCCTTCTGACCCCCATGTTTGAGCTTCCTGGAAAGCTTAATTGGCGGGCGGGGGCATTTTTTTGCCGGGTGGGAACCGCCGCAGGCCGAGCACTTGTGTTTGAATCTGCACAGCCCTGTGAACCTGCAGTTACCCTCATTAAATAACTAGCACGACCCGGGTCGGCGGACGGCCACTGGTCCCGGCGAAGGAGATCCCCCTGAACCAGTGGCCGCCCCTGGAAAGGGGGGTGGTCTCTGTGACACCATCAGTCTCAGCCACACATCCATGGCCTTAACCCCCCAACCTGTCTCCGTCTGCAAAGCCAGGCGGCGCCTAAATTCCTCATCATAGCGTCACCAGGCGCTGCCCCCACGGGATTTGTAGGCGCTATAAATGATATCCTGATAAACAAACAACTCAGAACAACGCACGTTGTGACGCTGACCCATAATGCAACCCGATACCGAAAAAGCCTGCAACCAATTATTCATGGTTCTGGCGACTTTGGGCCTGCTCTCATACGGCTTGTCCGCAAAATGCCTCTCCTTGTCAACGGTATGTTGATCCACTGATATGCCTATCCACATATTGATTAGCCCAAACCTTCTCTCGAACGGCCTCGTCTAAATGGGCACCCAAAAAACTAACCCCACAAAAACACAAATCTTTATGCACCCCCGCTAACACCGGAGCTGGCTTAGCAGAAGGAGGCGGATGGGACTGGTCAGTAGTAAGCTGTAAACGATCCACTAGCAGTTTTAACAGTGCAGGCATATCCGAACCTCCACCACCCGCTTCTCATGCACCCGTAAATTGGTACTCACCGGACGGAGGCAGTATTGGCGCTACCGCGGGACCAGGCACGGGAACCACAGGCTGAAGAGAAGATGCCGCGACTGACCAGGCTCTGAGCCCTGGAAGACTGACCAGACGTCCTCTATTGCGCTGAACCCGTGCACGGCGCACAAACTCCCCCACCGCGGCAACGGACCCCTCCGAGGACCGCCACCTGGAGGATCTGGATCGCCTGCTCCAGGCTGAGTCACCGGACCTGCGACGTGACCTGCGCCTGTGGGATCCATGGTGCCTCCGGCTCTCGCGAGAGGAGGATGAAGAGCTGGACCTCCCTCAGTGGGCACGCGACCGTCTGGGGGCTGGAGGGGGAGGGGGCGCGATCGGCTGAGACAGTGCAGTGATAGGGGGAACAGGCACATCAGCAACACCAGGGGTCACTGCAGGCAGCATGGCCAGGAAAGGAGCTGTGGGAACTTAATCCCGCCTTTTGGTCATTAATGGCATGGGGCTCAGTGATTTGAGTGGAAGGGGGGGGGGTAAGGGGGAGACTCTGGGGAGACGAGCTGCTAACCTGAGACCCCATCCTGCTGCCTGCGTGCGCACACAAAGTTCCACTGACCTCGTGTGAGGAGGGAAGCACCGGAGGCTGTGGGGGGAAGGGGCGGAGCTACAGCCCTCTGCACGGAGCTGGCAGACTGAATCCCCAGCAACCCTGCTGCAGCGCTGAACTGAGCGCCTAAGGTAAGCGGGAAAGGAGGGGGCTATGGCCGAGACGCACGGGGGGGCGGGTAAGTCGGGAGGACCGCCTGCCCCATGCAGAAGCGAACGAGTCACCGCACGGCCGCACCGAAACCTCGGCAGCCGGCGCAATGACAGAAGGGGGTGAGGGATCAGGAGAACCCAGGCTACATAAAAACGAGGGCAGCCATCCCTCACCTCCCTCCGCCATGTATGCCAACAAGACCTCCCTCAGACGGGCATCACCCGTGGCCATCACTCCCTCTTATGCGGACAGAGCGCCGATGCGACTCACCAGGCACCGCGCTTCCGATAAAGAGGAAGAGGATAGGCGGGAACAGCACATAAGTACCCTCCCGCTACCCGCCTCCTCTTCCTGCCATGCAAACTGTTAACCCTTCCTAACTCCTAAACCCTAAACTCCCAAACTAGGGCCATACAAGTGCCCTAAGGAACTAGAAAGGGAGGGGAAGGGGACCCCCAGTCCCTGTCTACCCTCCATAAACAGTCGGGCAGCCACCAGTACCTCAGTCGAACTGCAGACAAGGCTCCTCCTCTCTGCTGCAGGCTCCAGACCCGCTCTTAGCACTGTCGCAGGCGGCGACAGCTTCAGTTTCACCTGTCCTGTTTCTTTAAGGCTTCATGCACGCCCCTGATTCTCTCCGATCCCGGCCAGGCACCACCTTTATAAGGGTGCTTCCCCCTTCCTGTGATGCCTGAGCAATATTGTAGTTTTCTACAGCGAAGGTTCCAGCTCGTAGTTCCTGTGTTGTTATCCTGCTTCCGACCTTAGCCTGTATCCTGACCTCGTCTCTGCCTGATCCTCCTTTACCTCGCTGCCCTGAAGTGTATGATTCTTATTGTCGACCACTCCTCTGTCTGTTGTTCAGCTTGTTACACCTTCTGCACCTGAGCTATTCAGCTCTGCTTAATCACTAACTCAGCTCTGCCTTATCTGACTCTGCTGCTGTGCTTCTTCCATCCAGCTCGCTCCACCTGCCTGCATCCCCAGTGCTTACATTGGGGCGTTCTGGCCTGCTTGGCCAGCTGCCACTTAACTGGGACCACTCTTGCGGTAGCGACCTGGTGTCTCCCCTGCAGCTAAGACCAGCTTCCGCATCTTGGAGCAGGATCAGGGCCGGCTCTAGGTTCATGTGGGCCCTTGGGCGATAAATCCCAGTGGGCCCCCATGAGGCATTTTTTTTACATTGTCCCCCTGTGGCTCCCACATGGTATAATGACCCCCAGTGGCCCCTATACAGTATAATGACTACTAGTGGCCCTTCACACAGTATAATAACTACTAGTGGCCCTTCACACAGTATAATGAACCACCAATCCCCCCCCCCCACTGTATAATGACCACCTGTGGCCCTGCATTCAGAATAATAACCCCCAGTCGCCTCCATTCAGAATAATGACCCCCAGTAGCCCCCACACTGGGGGAATACTGTATGGAGGGGGCTCTGGGGGTCATTATACTAAATGGGGGACACTGGGGGTCATTATACTATGTAAAGGGCCCTCACAGTATAATGACCCCACAGTGACCCTCCATTCAGAATAATGACCCCCAGTCGCCCCCACACTGGGGGTTATACTGTATGGAGGGGGCACGAGGGGTTATTATATTTAATGGGGGCTCTGGTGGTCATTATGCTAAATGGAGGGTCAATGGGGATCGTTATACTAAATGGGGGGCACTGGGAGTCATTATACTGTGTAAGGGGCCCTCACAGTGTGATGAATGACCCCCCAGTGGCCCCTATACAGTATAATGACTACTAGTGGCCCTTCACACAGTATAATGACTACTAGTGGCCCTTCACACAGTATAATGAACCCCCAATTCCCCCCCCCCACTGTATTATGACCACCTGTGGCCCTGCATTCAGAATAATAACCCCCAGTCGCCCCCATTCAGAATAATGACCCCCAGTAGCCCCCACACTGGGGGAATACTATATGGAGGGGGCTCTGGGGGTCATTATACTAAATGGGGGACACTGAGGGTCATTATACTATGTAAATGGCCCTCACAGTATAATGACCCCAAAGTGACCCTCCATTCAGAATAATGACCCCCAGTCGCCCCCACACTGGGGGTTATACTGTATGGAGGGGGCACGAGGGGTTATTATATTTAATGGGGGCTCTGGTGGTCATTATGCTAAATGGAGGGTCAATGGGGATCGTTATACTAAATGGGGGGCACTGGGAGTCATTATACTGTGTAAGGGGCCCTCACAGTGTGATGAATGACCCCCCAGTGGCCCCCTCACATACCTATCATTGCTGGGGAGCTGGTGGTCCTGTCATTCACTAACCGCAGCTCCCTGCACTCCTTCTCTCCTCCGGCCCGCTGCAGCAGTGAGCCAGGCCTGGAGCAGAGAAGGAGATGTGCAGTGATATAGGTAGAACTGACTGGGCCCCACAGCAAATTTTAGTACGCCCCCCCTCCCCCCCAATGTGTGTTCACATCACGTTTTTCCTATCGGTTTGATGTATACAAATGTGCAGCACTCCACGTTTTTGTATCCTGCAGAGTCAAGTAAAAAATGCATACGTTAACGTATATGTCTTTTTACAATGGAACTGTATGGTGAATGGACGCCACTGTACGGCATCAGTCTGAGGCATCTGGTAACGCAGACATTTTTGGTATACATTAAATGGATGGCACAAATGGGATGTGAACTCAGCCCTAGTGTCAGAATAAGCCCCAGTACACAGCGGAGCAGCATGGCGGAGAGGGGAGGCCGCCATGTACTGACAGAGCGCTGCCTGGTCCTGGTGGTCAGGGATGAGGACTGTGCTTCCCAAGGATCATTTTCTACTGGGAAATACTGGGCACAGTATAATACACTAGAGTCTATATACTATAAAGATATTAGCCCTACCCCCGAATAATAATACAATTAGGGGGTCATTTATTATATAGAAATACGTCTATGTTAGGCTACTTTCACACTAGCGTTCGGGTGTCCGCTTGTGAGTTCCGTTTGAAGGCTCTCACAAGCGGCCCTGAACGGATCCGTCCAGCCCGAATGCATTCTGAGTGGATGCGGATCCGCTCAGAATGCATCAGTCTGGCAGCGTTTGTCCTCCGCTCAGCAGGCGGACACCCGAACGCTGCTTGCAGAGTTCAGGTGTCCGCCTGGCCGTGCGGAGGCAAACGGATCCGTCCAGACTTACAATGTAAGTCAATGGGGACGGATCCGTTTGAAGTTGACACAATATGGCTCAATTTTCAAACAGATCCGTCCCCCATTGACTTTCAATGTAAAGTCTAAACGGATCCGTTTGCATTATCATGCAAACGTATCCATTCTGAACGGATGTAAGCGTTTGCATTATAGGTGCGGATCCGTCTGTGCAGATACCAGACGGATCCGCACCTAAACGCAGGTGTGAAAGTAGCCTTAGGCGTATTTCTGACACAGATTGTGGCACAAAGGTCCTTAGCACCGCAATCTGTATCTTTTCCCGCTCATGCCAGGTCTAAAAAAGGATGGCGTGGGCATGGAAGGGGATACAGTTATGGCCATGCAGTTATTGGATACCACCGCCATATAGTGATAACACCGCCATACAATGATAAAACCACCATACAGTGACCGGATAAAAGGGTATAAGAGGGCACAGTACAGGTCCTTATGGTGAATGCTGTTCAGATGCCACCATAATGAGAGGCAGAGGAGTGAGACAGGGGCCCTGGATGGACAGGAGGGGTGGACACAGCAAGTAGGGGGAAGGGGCTCTGAGGGGGATTCATACAAGAAGTAGGGGCAGGAGGTCTGTGCAGGGCAGCAATAGGAGATAGGAGGGTGGGACAGGAGCTCTGGATACATGAGGGAGGAAAGGAGACAGCAGGGGCCCCATGAGGATGAGATAGGACAGGAAAGGGGGAGGGCAGATGTGGGGGGGGGGGGGCAGGAGACAAACTGCTTAATGAAACAGTAATACAACTAAATAGAATGAAGCGGCAGCCGATCGAAGAGTCCCCCCCTTTCCTTCTGTCCCACAGACAAGAGACAGTCACAGTGCAGACTCACTCACAGCTCCAGCCCTCTGTCTCTCTCCTCAGGCAGCGTGTGTCCTGTGTAGAGGGGGCGTGTTCTGAGTCTCTGCAGCTCAGGGGGCGTGTCTGAGTCTCTGCAGCTCAGAGGGCCCACCAGGGGGGTACTGCGTAAGTGAAATGACAGCAGTGAGAGCTCCCATCTGTATTGATGGAAGTGCTCATAGCAGCTCAGTGGGCGTCCCCAGGAGCATTGGGCCCCGGCACTTGCCCGGGGATGCCAGGTTATGACGCCGGCCCTGAGCGGGATAAAGGGTGAAGACCAGGGGAACACTTAGATTCCGCTACCAAGTTTGGCCCAAAGCCAAACTGGTAAGTGGCACAGTGGGTCCACACCCGTTGGAGCGTTACAAACTGGATATACTGTAGGCTTCTACCTATGGATTCAGCAGAAACAGGCTAACCCCTCAAGCTTCAGGACATAAACAGTGATTAAATAATGTATCCTAACCATGTATACCATGATTCTGTTATCATATGAATCTTGCTACTATAGAAGTATTGCTTCCATATGACAGTGTTAAATGCTATGAATTAATTTGTGGCACCAAAAGTTGATGAATTATATCATTATGGACAATAAATTATATCATGCAACATCAAGGACTTGCCATATGTATGATATGTCTTTATTTAAAGGGGTTTTCCAGGATTTTTTTTATCTGATGACTTGGCCACTGGGGCCTTCTATCATTTTACCAAGCACAAGTTCACCAGAAAGTAGGTCATCCATGAAAAAAATCTTTGAAAACTCAGTTTGAAATAAATCACTGCAAAGGTGCACTACAATATATGCATTGATTTATTTATTCTCAAAGTCTAATCCACACATTATTCCATATTGTGTAGGATGTTTTTGTGGCACATGTGGTCTGCTGCCAGCATCCTCCATTATATGCATTATTTGCTGGGGATTGCCGTTTGCAGGGGATCACATGTGTAGGTTTTGCTCCCCAGGTTATAAATACACTACAGTATTTGGGGTTCTGCGCAGTTCCTCCCATTTAGGCCACTTTATTCAGTGATTTGTCTCTATATGTATGGAATGTGCAATTTTTTATCTTTGGCAACATTCTGGTGCACCAGTTCGCCTGTGCCACACTAGTCAGTGGGGCTCACAGCCTCCTCCCTCCTCCCATTGTATTTGTGATCTCACTTTGGAGGTTTGTGGAAGCTTGGCTGTGAGTCGGACCTTAGCACCTATAAGAGTGTTCACACACTATAGGTAGGTTTAGCAGTAGGTCCCGCGCCAACTGAGATACCTTGATGGAGTGTGCGGGCTTGGATAGGTTTTTGAACAGAATATATTGGCTAAAGTCTCATTTTAACATCTAGTGTGAACATTTAGCCTTGTATTTTCATCTGCATATATTGTAATGCACCTTTGCAGTGATTTATTTATTCTCATAGTCTAATCCACACATTAACCACCTCCGGACCGCCTAACGCAGATGTGCGGTCCGGAGGTGGCAGCCCTGCGCACAGTCACGCATATATGCGTCATCTCGCGAGACGCGAGATTTCCTGTGAACGCGCGCACACAGGCGCGCGCGCTCACAGGAACGGAAGGTAAGCGAGTGGATCTCCAGCCTGCCAGCGGCGATCGCTCGCTGGCAGGCTGGAGATCCGATTTTTTTTTTTTTTTTTTATTTGTATTTTATTGTTTTTTCCAACAATAACAGGGGGTAACAGGGTACCAAGGTAAGGCACGCAGGCCTAGTTCAAGTCAATAGTGAGTACATTGCATTTTATCTAGCGACACAACCTAGATTCATTGCATACAATCTTATCGTGAACCTAGAGCATGGCAAAGTTAGTTAAAGTCAGATGGAGTGTGACAGTAGGAGAGAAAATTTATGAGCAGACAAGAATTACATGTCTTAAAATATATCTTATCCTAGGAAAGAGGGCAATACTCTACCTGGAGGTAGGAAAGGCATAATCTTAGACCAATAACCATTTCTAAGGGGGGAAAGTCATAGCTTTATGGAGGGCCGGGTAGTTCTCAGGGCAAGGTCACAACTCAAAACGCCACTAGGGTGGAAGGCTATCTAAAGAGTGGGCTGTTAAAGTAAGGGTTTTCCCCCAAAACCCGAAGCAAAGTATCATTGGCAAGGTACTTGGTTTACTTTTGGGGGTTTCTGAATATTGACCAGGGAAGCCACTTCTTGAGAAAAGTGGTATGGGATCGCATTTCCCATGAGGAAAGTTCTTCGAACCTGTGTATTTGATCCATTTTTTGGATCCATTCATCTAAGGATGGTATATGGGAGTGTAGCCAATGCTTGGGAAGCAAGAGGCGCGCGGCTAATAGCATTTGGGTAAATACATATGGAGGTTTTGCAGTATGGTCTGACGAGGGGAGGGACAGGAGAGCCAGTTGTGGAGAGATTGGGAAGGAGGTCCCACAGATCTTATTAGCATAAGAAAAAATTCCCTTCCACCATTCATAAATGGGAGGGCAGGACCACCATACAGGGAGTGCAGAATTATTAGGCAAGTTGTATTTTTGAGGATTAATTTTATTATTGAACAACAACCATGTTCTCAATGAACCCAAAAAACTCATTAATATCAAAGCTGAATATTTTTGGAAGTAGTTTTTAGTTTGTTTTTAGTTTTAGCTATTTTAGGGGGATATCTGTGTGTGCAGGTGACTATTACTGTACATAATTATTAGGCAACTTAACAAAAAACAAATATATACCCATTTCAATTATTTATTTTTACCAGTGAAACCAATATAACATCTCAACATTCACAAATATACATTTCTGACATTCAAAAACAAAACAAAAACAAATCAGTGACTAATATAGCCACCTTTCTTTGCAAGGACACTCAAAAGCCTGCCATCCATGGATTCTGTCAGTGTTTTGATCTGTTCACCATCAACATTGCGTGCAGCAGCAACCACAGCCTCCCAGACACTGTTCAGAGAGGTGTACTGTTTTCCCTCCTTGTAAATCTCACATTTGATGATGGACCACAGGTTCTCAATGGGGTTCAGATCAGGTGAACAAGGAGGCCATGTCATTAGATTTTCTTCTTTTATACCCTTTCTTGCCAGCCACGTTGTGGAGTACTTGGACGCGTGTGATGGAGCATTGTCCTGCATGAAAATCATGTTTTTCTTACCTTGCAGACTTCTTCCTGTACCACTGCTTGAAGAAGGTGTCTTCCAGAAACTGGCAGTAGGACTGGGAGTTGAGCTTGACTCCATCCTCAACCCAAAAAGGCCCCACAAGCTCATCTTTGATGATACCAGCCCAAACCAGTACTCCACCTCCACCTTGCTGGCGTCTGAGTCGGACTGGAGCTCTCTGCCCTTTACCAATCCAGCCATCTGGCCCATCAAGACTCACTCTCATTTCATCATTCCATAAAACCTTAGAAAAATCAGTCTTGAGATATTTCTTGTAGAACCGAAAAAGGAAGAAAAAAGGCCTCACTATAATACCGTAAATAAGGGCAACCAGAGAACCAATCAATTAAACCTATAAATGCTGCTATAAAAACAACCATAGAATGCCCAGTAGAAATATAAATACTTTATTAGATCATCAATGGATCACCAAAATTCATAAAATATTTTTGACACAGATATGCTATGGAGAATAATCAGCAAAACAGACTGGAAACAATAGTCCCCCCCGTCGGTGCCTCAAACACCCACCAAGCAGATGAAAAACATGTCAGTGTGATGTGCAGTGAGGTGATTCACCAGTAGAGAGTGTCAGTAAACATCCACTACAAGTGTCTGTGATATTCAACTCACTGCACAACCCAGGGAGAGGTTATAGTGTGAAAAAATACAGCAAAAAGTGATGATATAATGGAGCACAAAGTCACATAACATCCATCAGATACGTCTAGATGCAGTCTGCCCATATACAATAAATCAAGGATACCAGGCTGTACAATCAAACTCCCACACAAAAGATATCCACTGGGGACGTGAACATACCCACAGACATGATGGAGGGTGGAAGCACCGAACACAGGGCTGGAAGGAACCCCGACGCGCGTTTCGCCTCAGCTTCGTCAGGAGGTTAATGTGAGTGAGGCCATGGCTCCCCCTTTATACCCCTCATGCAGCTACACCTTTAATTAATATGCTTCAGCTGATACTTATTTATCGAGCGCTTGTGCCCGATGATGTACGCCGAGGACATCATGGAGACGCCGCATTCATCAGGAGGAGGGGTGGAACGCAAACGTGCGTTCCAGCCCGCCTCCCAAGGAAACGTAGCCGCGTCGCCACGTGACCCGGCGCACAGCGCATCCTGGCCAAGCGCTATATCAGCCTATACAACGAACCTGCCAGAACGGCTCAAAGAATACCAGAGCCCATCCGAATATATGGCAAATAGTCTTAACCCTTAGTGGGATTTACATAAGGTGTATAAAGTCCGGAAATGCCTTAAGACCGCTGAATATGCATGGCTAATGATTGGGATACATACAGGGGGGGGGGGAAAAGAAAAAATAAAGGTGAAAAAGAAGTTGAGGAGAGAACAAATAGATAAAAATAAGTCAGCAGAAAATAAAGAAAGGAAAATAAATATAGAGTCTACGCTAATAATGCTGTAAACATGATTCCATACTTTCATCTTTTCATACAAATATTCATAAATTTCACACCATGGTTAAGTAAATAAAATGTAGCATAATTTCTTATACATTGCACCCCAAGATTTTATGAAAACATATACACACCGATTTTACAAATTTATATATCAGGAGTAGCATGATTTTTTATGATGAATTAGGTCCCATGATTTTTAACAATAAATTTACGTATCCATGACATCATGATTTAACAGAAGATTTACATATTCATGACATCATGATTCCATATATAATTACAGATACACACGAATTTTACAAATTTATATATCAGGAGTAGCATGATTTTTTATAATGAATTAGGTCCCATGATTTTTAACAATAAATTTACGTATCCATGACATCATGATTTAACAATAGATTTACGTATCCATGACATCATGGTTCCATATATAATTACAGAAATTTATAATGAGCAGACTTTATGAACATGATTGTATTAAATAATAATTGATATATATTTCCTCTAAGATATGATGTGTGTATATCAATTATGTATATGTACAGAAAGGAGCAATATGTTTCAGAAAAACGAATTCCAATCTTATGTTATCACCAATATTATCTAAAATAACTATAAGTGACCCGTGCAACAATGATTATATAGGTATGGGCCCTAACCAGTAGAGGTCCCGTCCTATCTAGCCCATTCAAAATAAGACTACATAGGCCCTGTGAAATTATACTACTGCTTAAATATTTCCAAAGTAAAAACAGTAATCCGTTCAATTCACACATATCGTGAGCAAGACTATTTGCCATATATTCGGATGGGCTCTGGTATTCTTTGAGCCGTTCTGGCAGGTTCGTTGTATAGGCTGATATAGCGCTTGGCCAGGATGCGCTGTGCGCCGGGTCACGTGGCGACGCGGCTACGTTTCCTTGGGAGGCGGGCTGGAACGCACGTTTGCGTTCCACCCCTCCTCCTGATGAATGCGGCGTCTCCATGATGTCCTCGGCGTACATCATCGGGCACAAGCGCTCGATAAATAAGTATCAGCTGAAGCATATTAATTAAAGGTGTAGCTGCATGAGGGGTATAAAGGGGGAGCCATGGCCTCACTCACATTAACCTCCTGACGAAGCTGAGGCGAAACGCGCGTCGGGGTTCCTTCCAGCCCTGTGTTCGGTGCTTCCACCCTCCATCATGTCTGTGGGTATGTTCACGTCCCCAGTGGATATCTTTTGTGTGGGAGTTTGATTGTACAGCCTGGTATCCTTGATTTATTGTATATGGGCAGACTGCATCTAGACGTATCTGATGGATGTTATGTGACTTTGTGCTCCATTATATCATCACTTTTTGCTGTATTTTTTCACACTATAACCTCTCCCTGGGTTGTGCAGTGAGTTGAATATCACAGACACTTGTAGTGGATGTTTACTGACACTCTCTACTGGTGAATCACCTCACTGCACATCACACTGACATGTTTTTCATCTGCTTGGTGGGTGTTTGAGGCACCGACGGGGGGGACTATTGTTTCCAGTCTGTTTTGCTGATTATTCTCCATAGCATATCTGTGTCAAAAATATTTTATGAATTTTGGTGATCCATTGATGATCTAATAAAGTATTTATATTTCTACTGGGCATTCTATGGTTGTTTTTATAGCAGCATTTATAGGTTTAATTGAGATATTTCTTGGCCCAGTCTTGACGTTTCAGCTTGTGTGTCTTGTTCAGTGGTGGTCGTCTTTCAGCCTTTCTTACCTTGGCCATGTCTCTGAGTATTGCACACCTTGTGCTTTTGGGCACTCCAGTGATGTTGCAGCTCTGAAATATGGCCAAACTGGTGGCAAGTGGCATTTTGGCAGCTGCACGCTTGACTTTTCTCAGTTCATGGGCAGTTATTTTGCGCCTTGGTTTTTCCACACGCTTCTTGCGACCCTGTTGACTATTTTGAATGAAACGCTTGATTGTTCGATGATCACGCTTCAGAAGCTTTGCAATTTTAAGAGTGCTGCATCCCTCTGCAAGATATCTCACTATTTTAGACTTTTCTGAGCCTGTCAAGTCCTTCTTTTGACCCATTTTGCCAAAGGAAAGGAAGTTGCCTAATAATTATGCACACCTGATATAGGGTGTTGATGTCATTAGACCACACCCCTTCTCATTACAGAGATGCACATCACCTAATATGCTTAATTGGTAGTAGGCTTTCGAGCCTATACAGCTTGGAGTAAGACAACATGCATAAAGAGGATGATGTGGTCAAAATACTCATTTGCCTAATAATTCTGCACGTAGTGTATGTGGAAAAAAGTGCCCTTCTCCCCATGGCACCTCCAGCAAGCGTCTGACGCTGATTCAGAGTAAAGAGATGTCTTATCAGGTGTGTTGTACCATCTGGTAAGGATCTTATAATTATTTTCCTGAATTCGTACACAGCGGGAGGCCCCATGGGGAGAACAAAGGAGGCTAGGTAGACAATCAAACGGGATTACTATATTAAGATCCCCTTCCCAACACCTCACAAACGATGGCTTGGCCAGCATGGGGGGTGAGCGTAGTTTGCTATAAATTAGTGATATAAGTTTCCTAGGGGTAGGATGGGTAGAGAAAATCGACTCGAACCAAACCAAGGGGCGGCACAGGTCCCCTATATTTATGTGGTGTTTCAAATATGCTCTAAGATATATAATAGTGAAGATGTCGCAAGGGTGAGGGTTTAGGAGAGTGTTTGTCGCTTGGTAATCCATCCATCCCCCCGAGGAGGGTGCCAAAGCGTTGATGGGTAGTACTGAGGACCTAAGCCCTGGCGAGGTCGCGGATCTTATAGGAAGGGGGGCCGTACCGATAACATCTGCAATTGTCAAAAGGGGGGAGGGAAAGGGGATAGAGCAGTGCGAGGACGAAAGCCATTTCCAGGCTTCCAGAGTGGCTTTTATTATTGGATAATCTGAAAAATGTCCCGGAAAAACCAGTTGGGAGCCTAGCAGTAAAGCCCTGGGGGATGTCTTAAGGATATCCACTTCAATATCCACTATGGGTGACTTCGGGGAGGAACGTAGCCAGGCAACCACCCGGGTAAGGAGGATAGCCCTACCATAGATTTCAGGGTTTGGTAGTCCAATCCCACCCGCCTGCCTAGGCCTCGTTAACAGAGAGAAAGACAGTCTTGCCTTTTTATTACACCAGATAAACGATCAAAATTTTTGGGAAATTTGCTCGTAGTATTGCTTGGGAACCGGTATAGGTAATACCTGTTGTAGATAGGTAAGTCGTGGGAGGATTAGCGATGTAAGGAGATTCTTACGGCCGAACCAAGAAAGGCTTGGGTTAGAGTGCGCTAGCTTGTCTATGGCCTCAAAAATGGATTCTTTAAGGGGGATATAGTTTAGAGCAAAGAGGTCTTGTATGTTGGGACTAAGTTTGACCCCTAAGTACGTGATGGTAGGCGTAGACCAGTTAAAAGGTGAATCCACCATCAACTGATTCTTTGTAGATTGGGGTATTCCCCTGCAGAGGACCAGGGATTTACCTGCGTTAATTTTAAAATTTGAAGCTAGGCTGTAACTGTTTAGGTGAGTTTGGATACGCGGTAAGGAGGTTCGGGGGTTAACTGTCATTACAAGGACATCGTCCGCGAAAGCTGCTACCTTTTGTTCCCTGCCTCCCAAGCATAGACCTGAAATCTCCCCATCGCACCTTATAGTTGCAAGAAGGGGTTCTAGTGCTAAAATAAATAGGAGAGGCGATAAGGGGCATCCCTGTCTCGTCCCATTACTTATCAAGAAGGGGGCGGACAGACTACCATTGACCTATACCCTAGCTGACGCCTGCCCATACATGGAGAATGTCGCCTTTACAAAAGGATCAGGAAGGCCAAACTTCAGCATAGTCTGCTCTAGGTAGTGCCAGTTGACCCTATCAAAAGCTTTCTCCGCGTCGGTACTAAGGAGAAGCAGAGGGGAAGAAAGCTTTTTGGCATGGCACAGGACATTGATCACTCTAGAAGTGTTATCCTTGCCTTCCCTGGCTCGGACGAAGCCAACCTGATCTCCATGTATGAGAAGGGGCAGAAGAATAGCCAGTCTGTTGGCCAACATTTTTGCCAGGAGTTTAAGGTCTATGTTTAGGAGGGATATGGGTCTATAGTTGGAGCATTGTTTATGATCTTTCCCCTCTTTTGGTATTAGAGAAATGTGCGCTATAGTCATGTCTCTGGAAAGCGGGCAACCCATCAGGGCCTGGTTACAGACCTTCAAGAGGTGGGGGAGGAGGAGTTCCTGAAATGTTTTATAATATGAGAGTGGAAAGCCATCAGGGCCAGGGCTCTTCCCTAGCGGCATATGGAGCACAGCATTCCTAAGTTCCGAAATGGTGAACGGGGCCTCTAATTGTTGCTTCTGGTCTGGGGAGAGATGCGGCACTTTGGATGAGTCTAAGAAGACCCGTACGGCTGAAACCCTCTCATCAGTAGATCCAGGGGGGGCAAGGTTGTAAAGGTTTTTTATAGAAGTCTCGGAAATGTGCAGCTATCTGTGAAGTAGAGAAGATCGGTTTACCACCAGTTGAGGATAGCTGGTGGACATAATTCGAGGCCCTCCTTCCCCTGATTCTACTCATCAAGAATTTCGAGGCCTTATCACCATGAGCAAAGAACTTATGTTGCACACTCATGAAGTATTTGGCTGCTTTAGAGGAAAGCAAGGATTTTAGTTTCGCCCTATATTCTGAGAGTTCCTTTAACTGGGGGTCAGCGGAGGATGATTTATGGCAAGACTCAAGGTCCTGTATTTTTTTGAGGACTTCGTCTATGGCTTTTTCTTGTAATTTCTTTTTATAGGACCCAATTTTAATAAACTGACCCCTAATAACTGGTTTATGGGCGTCCCAAAGTGTGTTAGATAAAACATCCGCGCTGTCGTTCAGTGAGAAGTAGTCTGTTAGGTGTTTGGAGATCTGGTCTACTGAATCATGAAAGCCTAGTAGGGTCTCGTTTAAACGCCAATTAAAACAGGTAGGGTTTTTTGTAGGGGCTAGCAATGTGACAAATATTGGGGAGTGGTCTGATAGATGGATGGAGCCAATCGATGCCGAACTACACAGGTGAAGATGTTCCTTAGAAATAAAAAGGTAGTCCAGCCGGTGATACGTACCATGGACAGACGAGTAAAAGGTGTAGTCAAGGGTATCGGGGTGAAGGGAACGCCAAGAGTCAACCAAGTGGAGACCCCAGAGGTTTTTCTTGATGAGTTTCAGGGATTTGCTTGAGTGGGACGACTTATGTGAGGAGATGTCAAGCTGTGGGACTAGGGCAACGTTTAAGTCCCCTCCCATTATCACTATTCCTTCTTTAAAGGGACTGACAATTGAGACCATGTTAGCTATCCACTGTGACTGGTTGGCATTAGGGCCATATATATTAATGAATGTGTATACTTGCTGGCCAATGGAGCCTTTGATTAGTATGTACCTTCCATCTGGGTCAAGAGTTTGGTCAATTAGTTTAAATGGTACTTTTTTATGAAACCCTATGCTAACCCCACATGAGGCAGACGAATTACCCCCACAGTGATACCAGTCAGAGTAAAATGAAAATTGCATGTTGGGGTAACGGTTAAAGCGGTAATGTGTCTCTTGGAGGAACACCACCTCAGCCTTGGCTTTCCTTAAAACGGCAAAGACCTGACTCCTTTTGGAGGGGGAGTGGAAGCCCTTGACATTATAGGAAGCAATGTGTAGGTCAGCCATTAGGTAGAGTGAGAGTGGAGTTACCTTTAAGCAGATGGTGCCTCCTCCAAGAGAGCGTGGGGATACCGTGTGTGCTCATCTCCAGGTGTGCAAGTATGTCACAGGAGCATCGAGGGTCACATGTTGCAAACCAACGTGGCCTATACCCTGGGGAAGGAATGGGATAAGAACAAAGAACAAAACATAAAACAGTGGACAAAAAAGAACAAAGCATATGTGTATATGCTACATACATGAGGGGGAAGTGTGGTCTTGTGACCATGAGAGAGGTCGTATAACGCCTCAAGTAGAGCCAATGAATTATCAGGGAGAAAGGGTCAATCTGAACAGGTAAGCAGAGATATACATTTCCCCGTCTAAACAAATAACAGCAAATTAGTAGACATAGGGGATGATAATCTGCTCAGAGAAAAGGAGAAAACGGCAAGACGATACAACCAGTCATGTGTGTGAAAGTTGCTAGGGATTGGGCTGTTGGTCTTGTGATTGGCTTCTAGGGGTGAACTGTAGGCCTCTTTTCCTTGATCTGGAGGTCTTCGGGGTCCGCTGGACTTCAAAAGGGAGTATTTTAGGAAGTTCTCGAAAGTCACTCAGATCTTGATAAAGCTCCCAGTTTTCAATTGGCAAGGGGTCAATATTCAAAGCGTCGTAGGTAGCCTGCAAGTCTGTAAAGGATGAGATGAATATTTTTTTCCCCGCAAAGGTAAACGAGAGACCAAACGGGTAAGACCAGCGGTACAGGACTTTGTTGGACCGAAGCCAGTCGGTCAGAGGCTTCAATGCTCTGCGTTTCTTTAAAGTAGCAGGAGCCAGGTCCTGGTAGATTTCAAGCTTGCAATCCTCATAGGAAAGGTTTTTGTTGCCGCGAGCTGCTTCTAAAATGGCTGCCTTAATCGGAAAATTCAGGAACTTACAAATGACGTCCCTGGGCGGATCGGAGGGTTTGGGTTTCGGACGGAGGGCCCTGTGAGCTCGCTCAATTATAACTTCTTGTGGAAATTCAGGGCCCAACAGCGAGCCGCAAATTGCTATGACCGTTGCAGGAATGTCACCCGGCAGCACTGTTTCAGGGATCCCGCGAAAACGTAAGTTATTGCGGCGCCCTCGATTTTCCTGGTCCTCGACCGCATTGTGGAGCCCATTAAGGTAGGTGGAACATCGGCGTAAAGCGTCTGACACTGCAGAGTGGTGATTCAGGGACGCTGCCTGGCGCGACTCTAGAGCCTCAACCCGGTCCCCTATGTGCCTCACCTCCTGCCGGAATGCAGAGATTTCTGTGAGTATGGGTTCCATAACCCTGCTCAGGGCTCGATCCAGATACCTTCTGGTGAGGGGGAGATCAGAACAGGCTTCCAGAGAGTCCTCCGCTTCGCTTTCCCCCTCCGAGAGGGCCTGGGCGCGCTTCTGTGCTTTAGCTGGCAGTGTCGGCGCCATCTTTGTCTCCTTCAGCGCAACCGTTACGGCTGCCTTTTTAAGGAATTTTTCCATTTCGCCAGGCGGGACTTGGCTTTTAGAGGTAGAAGAGTGGTCACCCTGTTTCGGGTTGCCGATCTTGACCATTCTCGCCCGAAAGTGCTGATGTAGGCTAGCGTTATAACGATCCTCTTAGGAGAGCAGAAAACTAAGCTGCCATCTCCGTCCGGCGCTCAGATCCGAATTTTTTAACCCCTAACAGGTATATTAGACGCTGTTTTCAAAACAGCGTCTAATATACCTCCTACCTGGTCCTCTGGTGGTCCCTTTTGTTAGGATCGACCACCAGAGGACTCAGGTAGCTCAGTACAGTCGCACCAAACACCACACTACACTACACCCCCCCCCCGTCACTTATTAACCCCTTATAAACCCCTGATCACCCATAATCACCCCATATAAACTCCCTAATCACCCCCCTGTCATTGATCACCGCCCTGTCATTGATCACCCCCCTGTCAGGCTCCGTTCAGACGTCCGTATGATTTTTACGGATCCACGGATACATGGATCGGATCCGCAAAACGCATACGGACGTCTAAATGGAGCCTTACAGTGGGGTGATCAATGACAGGCGGGTGATCACCCATATACACTCCCTGATCACCCTCTGTCATTGATCACCCCCCTGTCATTGATCACCCCCCTGTAAGGCTCCATTCAGACGTCCGCATGATTTTTACAGATCCATGGATACATGGATCGGATCCGCAAAACACATGCGGACGTCTGAATGGAGCCTTACAGGGGGTGATCAATGACAGGCGGGTGATCACCCATATACACTCCCTGATCACCCCCCTGTCATTGATCACCCCCCTGTAAGGCTCCATTCAGACGTCCGCATGTGTTTTGTGGATCCGATCCATGTATCCATGGATCCGTAAAAAATCATGCGGATGTCTGAATGGAGCCTTACAGGGGGGGTGATCAGTGACAGGGGGGTGATCACCCTGATCACCCCCTGTCATTGATAACCCCCCTGTCAGGCTCCGTTCAGACGTCCGTATGATTTTTACGGATCCACGGATACATGGATCGGATCCGCAAAACGCATACGGACGTCTAAATGGAGCCTTACAGTGGGGTGATCAATGACAGGCGGGTGATCACCCATATACACTCCCTGATCACCCTCTGTCATTGATCACCCCCCTGTCATTGATCACCCCCCTGTAAGGCTCCATTCAGACGTCCGCATGATTTTTACAGATCCATGGATACATGGATCGGATCCGCAAAACACATGCGGACGTCTGAATGGAGCCTTACAGGGGGTGATCAATGACAGGCGGGTGATCACCCATATACACTCCCTGATCACCCCCCTGTCATTGATCACCCCCCTGTAAGGCTCCATTCAGACGTCCGCATGTGTTTTGTGGATCCGATCCATGTATCCATGGATCCGTAAAAAATCATGCGGATGTCTGAATGGAGCCTTACAGGGGGGGTGATCAGTGACAGGGGGGTGATCACCCTGATCACCCCCTGTCATTGATAACCCCCCTGTAAGGCTCCATTCAGACGTCCGCATGTGTTTTGTGGATCTGATCCATGTATCCATGGATCCGTAAAAAATCATGCGGATGTCTGAATGGAGCCTTACAGGGGGGGTGATCAGTGACAAGGGGGTGATCACCCTGATCACCCCCTGTCATTGATAACCCCCCTGTAAGGCTCCATTCAGACGTCCGCATGTGTTTTGTGGATCCGATCCATGTATCCATGGATCCGTAAAAAATCATGCGGATGTCTGAATGGAGCCTTACAGGGGGGGTGATCAGTGACAGGGGGGTGATCACCCTGATCACCCCCTGTCATTGATAACCTCCCTGTAAGGCTCCATTCAGATGTCCGCATGTGTTTTGTGGATCCGATCCATGTATCCATGGATCCGCATGATTTTTTACGGATGTCTGAATGGAACATTACAGGGGGGGTGATCAGTGACAGGGGGGTGATCACCCTGATCACCCCCTGTCATTGATAACCTCCCTGTAAGGCTCCATTCAGACGTCCGCATGTGTTTTGTGGATCCGATCCATGTATTCATGGATCCGTAAAAAATCATGCGGATGTCTGAATGGAGCCTTACAGGGGGGGGTGATCAGTGACAGGGGGGTGATCACCCTGATCACCCTGATCACCCCCTGTCATTGATAACCTCCCTGTAAGGCTCCATTCAGACGTCCGCATGTGTTTTGTGGATCCGATCCATGTATCCATGGATCCGTAAAAAATCATGCGGATGTCTGAATGAAGCCTTACAGGGGGGGGTGATCAGTGACAGGGGGGTGATCACCCTGATCACCCCCTGTCATTGATAACCCCCCTGTAAGGCTCCATTCAGACGTCCGCATGTGTTTTGTGGATCCGATCCATGTATCCATGGATCCGTAAAAAATCATGCGGATGTCTGAATGGAGCCTTACAGGGGGGGTGATCAATGACGGGGGTGATCCGGGAGTCTATATGGGTGATTACCCCCCTGTCATTGATCACCCCCCTGTCATTGATCACCCCCCCTGTCATTGATCACCCTGTAAGGCTCCATTCAGACATTTTTTTTGGCACAAGTTAGCGGAAATTTTTTGTTTGTTTTTGTTTTTTCTTACTAAGTCTCATATTCTACTAACTTGTGTCAAAAAATAAAATCTCCCATGAACTCACCATACCCCTCACGGAATCCAAATGCGTAAACATTTTTAGACATTTATATTCCAGACTTCTTCTCACGCTTTAGGGCCCCTAAAAAGCCAGGGCAGTATAAATACCCCACATGTGACCCCATTTCGGAAAGAAGACACCCCAAGGTATTCGCTGAGGGGCATATTGAGTCCATGAAATATTGAAATTTTTGTCCTAAGTTAGCGGAAAGTGAGACTTTGTGAGAAAAAAACAAAAAAAAATCAATTTCCGCTAACTTATGCAAAAAATAAAAAATTTCTAGGAACTCGCCAGGCCCCTCATTGAATACCTTGGGGTGTCTTCTTTCCAAAGTGGGGTCACATGTGGGGTATTTATACTGCCCTGGCTTTTTAGGGGCCCGAAAGTGTGAGAAGAAGTCTGGGATCCAAATGTCTAAAAATGCCCTCCTAAAAGGAATTTGGGCCCCTTTGCGCATCTAGGCTGCAAAAAAGTGTCACACATCTGGTATCGCCGTACTCAGAAGAAGTTGGGGAATGTGTTTTGGGGTGTCATTTTACATATACCCATGCTGGGTGAGAAAAATATCTTGGTCAAATGCCAACTTTGTATAAAAAAATAGGAAAAGTTGTCTTTTGCCAAGATATTTCTCTCACCCAGCATGGTTATATGTAAAATGGCACCCCAAAACACATTCCCCAACTTCTCCTGAGTACGGCGATACCAGATGTGTCACACTTTTTTGCAGCCAAGGTGGGCAATGGGGCGCATATTCCAAAGTGCACCTTTCGGATTTCACAGGCCATTTTTTACAGATTTTGATTGCAAGGTACTTCTTACACATTTGGGCCCCTAAATTGCCAGGGCAGTATAACTACGCCACAAGTGACCCCATTTTGGAAAGAAGACACCCCAAGGTATTCCGTGAGGGGCACAGCGAGTTCCTAGAATTTTTTATTTTTTGTCACAAGTTAGCGGAAAATGATGATTTTTCATTTTTTTTCTTTTTTCCTTACAAAGTCTCATATTCCACTAACTTGCGACAAAAAATAAAAGATTCTAGGAACTCGCCATGCCCCTCACGGAATACCTTGGGGTGTCTTCTTTCCAAAATGGGGTCACTTGTGGGGTAGTTATACTGCCCTGGCAATTTAGGGGCCCAAATGTGTGAGAAGAACTTTGCAATCAAAATGTGTAAAAAATGACCGGTGAAATCCAAAAGGTGCACTTTGGAATATGTGCCCCTTTGCCCACCTTGGCAGCAAAAAAGTGTCACACATCTGGTATCGTCGTACTCAGGAGAAGTTGGGGAATGTGTTTTGGGGTGTCATTTTACATATACCCATGCTGGATGAGAAAAATATCTTGGTCAAATGCCAACTTTGTATAAAAAAATGGGAAAAGTTGTCTTTTGCCAAGATATTTCTCTCATCCAGCATGGGTATATGTAAAATGACACCCCAAAACACATTCCCCAACTTCTCCTGAGTACGGCGATACCAGATGTGTCACACTTTTTTGCTGCCAAGGTGGGCAAAGGGGCACATATTCCAAAGTGCACCTTTTGGATTTCACCGGTCATTTTCTACACATTTTGATTGCAAAGTTCTTCTCACACATTTGGGCCCCTAAATTGCCAGGGCAGTATAACTACGCCACAAGTGACCCCATTTTGGAAAGAAGACACCCCAAGGTATTCCGTGAGGGGCATGGCGAGTTCCTAGAATTTTTTATTTTTTGTCGCAAGTTAGTGGAATATGAGACTTTGTAAGAAAAAAATAAAAAAATAAAATCATCATCATTTTCCGCTAACTTGTGACAAAAAATAAAAAGTTCTATGAACTCACTATGCCCATCAGCGAATACCTTAGGGTGTCTACTTTCCGAAATGGGGTCATTTGTGGGGGTTTTCTACTGTTTGGGCATTGTAGAACCTCAGGAATCATGACAGGTGCTCAGAAAGTCAGAGCTGTTTCAAAAAGCGGAAATTCACATTTTTGTACCATAGTTTGTAAATGCTATAACTTTTACCCAAACCATTTTTTTTTGCCCAAACATTTTTTTTTTTATCAAAGACATGTAGAACAATAAATTTGGCGAAAAAATTATATATGGATGTCGTTTTTTTTGCAAAATTTTACAGCTGAAAGTGAAAAATTTCATTTTTTTGCAAAAAAATCATTACATTTTGATTAATAATAAAAAAAGGAAAAATGTCAGCAGCAATAAAATACCACCAAATGAAAGCTCCATTAGTGAGAAGAAAAGGAGGTAAAATTCATTTGGGTGGTAAGTTGCATGACCGAGCGATAAACGGTGAAAGGAGTGTAGTGCCGAAGTGTAAAAAGTGCTCTGGTCATGAAGGGGGTTTCACCTAGCGGGGCTGAAGTGGTTAATACATATTGTGTAAGATGTTTTTGTGGCACATGTGGTCCGCTGCCGGCATCCTCTATTGTATGCATTATTTTCTGGGGATTGCCGTTTGCAGCTGATCACATGTGGAGGTTTCACTTCCCCGGTTATAAATATGCTACAGTATTTGAGGTTTTGAGCATTTTCTCCCATTTAGGCCACTTTATTCAGTGATTTAAAACTACAACTTCAAGCATGCCCAAGCTGCCTGCAGCAATGAGCCTACATCATGGCATGGTGGGAGTTGTAGTTTTACAACAGATGGAGAGCCACAGGTTTGCCATCCGAGCTGTAGAAGATAACTGAGGACACTTGATTGATTGGGCTGCATGTGCTAGATTAGGCATGCTCAACCTGCGGCCCTCCAGCTGTTGCAAAACTACAACTCCCATCATTCCCGGACAGCCTACAGCTATCAGCCTACAGAAGGGCATGGTGGGAGTTGTAGTACATCTGGAGGGCCACAGGTTGAGCATCCCTGGGCTAGATGATAGCCACTGGTTATCTAGGGAGTAGAGGCTTACCCCAAAAAATACCAGTGATACCAGTTATTTCAAAGGGTTACAAACTTACAATGCATGAAATAGTGAGCAATAGTGAGTTAAGAACAAACAGTGACCACTTGGTTCCAGGATTTAGTGGGAAAGTCCAGGACTGGCATAGGGATCATTTCCACCTGTTATGACTTTTCTGACGCTGATCTCAGAAGTAAGGCCCCTTTCAGACAAGCGAGTTTTCCACGTGGGTGCAATGCGTGACGTGAAGGCATTGCGCCAGCACTGAATCCGGATATATTCATTTGAGATGAGATGTGTTTTCTACTGATGGTTGCTAAGAGATGTTGTTTCTAAACCATCAGTTTTTTATCATGCGTGTGAAAATGCATAGCACCCACGCGAAAGAGACTGAACAACTGAACATAATCGCAGACAAAACTGACTGAACTTGCTTGCAAAACTTGGTGCGAGTTTCCCTGAACGCACCATGAACGCATCTGGACCTAAACCGTATCGTTCGTGTGCAAGAGGCCTAAGTGTTAGGTATTTATTGGCGATCACTTTTGACAGTCCAGGGGTGACTGGCAGGATGGCTCACAAAAACCTCCTTTCAACAGAGGTAACATAATGTACAAATGAAATCACGATAATACATGTACTATGAAGATACAAACACTTATAAAAAGCGGAAAATTTTTCCTAACATTTCATCCTTGTAACTTTGTGTCATTTTTGGCAAATAATACAAAGAAACATGATATTTTAACCAACAGTTTAAGCTCTGAAACAATGAGGTTAAGAGAAGCATTAATTAGTATTTGCTAGCGGGTCATAACCCATTAATCTCAATACTTATTAATGTGAGCTCCTTCCAAAAGCTTCTTTTTGTTCAGTTGCCAGACAGTGTTTTCTTTCAATATCTGGTCTTCTACTCCGCAGAAAGGTGAAACAAGTCATGCTGTGGACAGTCGATCTATTGTCCGAATAAGCCCCATAGAAGCATAACTCCCCTCGTATGAGTTTCAGTTGGTGAGCTTGATATTGGCAACCAACTGGTGCCCGCTTATGGGTACGGGCTGTCATTTGTGTTTCGGTCAGTTTAATGTGCATGAAGAGTTTCATCATTAATTGTCAGAAAGTTGTTGGCAGCAAGTTCAATAAGTTCCACAGAGAAGCAATTCAGGTATTAGCTTAAAATTGTAGGGTTGGAGTAGTAACTCCTTCAGCTAGTATACAATTAGCAGATCTGGAAACCTGACAAGTGCTGGTGGATGGCATAAATAATAGTTCTCCTTTTGCTGATAAATAATATGCTTGAATGACAGTATTACGGTGTTGTTTGTCCTTAGTTTTACAACTGATTTCAGTAGATGAGCACATTAAGCAATTACGTTTCTATGGACATTTAAGAAAAGGTGTAATAACAACAAGGCAAAGTTTGAATGACTGTAATAAAGCAGGTTGTGTAGCCGCAGTAAATTAAGAAACATAGAGGAACGGCTTAAGAAGGTCACAGAAAGGACATGCATTTATGGAGATTTTATAACAATGGAAATATCTAAAAAGCTGCCTTGTAGCAACATCGGGGTCAAAGTTACCTTTATTTGGCCTTTATGTCTTCTTACTTGATTCATGATGGGGACATATAGAACAAGATTCTGTACACAGAAAGCTAAAATTTGGAAATAAATTATCCTATGAGGAGACAGAACTCTTTAACTCTTTAGGTAGGTTTAGCATTAGGTCCCGTGCCACTTGAGAAACCTTGGCGTGGTGTGCAGGCTCAGATATGTCCTTAATATAAGGATATACTGGCTAAAGTCTAATTTTTAACATCAGTGTGAGGGTTTAGTCAGATGTTACTGTTTGCATCCACCACAGTAGTGCACCTATTCTTGCAACTGTAAATGTATTCTATATATCATTCCACATCCACACATTTTACCATCTGGTGTAGGATGTCTCTGTGGCACCTGTGGTCTGCAGCGGTCATCCTCCACTGTATGCATTTTTTTTTTGCTGGGGATCGCCCTTAGCAACAGACCAAGTGCAGTATCTGCTCCCCCTGAGCATAAGCGCACCACTGCATTTGGGGTTCAGAATTTCCTGCTTTTTGAGACAACGTATTTCTGTCATTTAAATCTCCTAGCACTGTATCCAACCCCTTTCAAGCTCTTTAACGGCAAGATAGCATTAGTAATGTCAGAGTGACACTGACATATGGCTATACGTTAATGGATGGTAGCCAGTGGTACCAAATAGCTTAATAACTCACCGCTCTGCTGATTTTATTTCAAAATTAATACATGGTCCACAATTTATCCTTTTATGGTGGGAGATACCTTCTTTTTCTTCTGACCTGTAAAATGGTGGCTGCTATTTAAGAGATTTTTCCAAATTGACTTGCAAAAGGCTCAGATTTGTCTGGAATTAAAAGTTTTGGAAAATTAAAGACAAATTCGATTCACTTATAACTGGTTCACTAATTTCTACTGGCCTTACACATTAGTTGTATATTGGTAAAATTTAATGATTTAACTCATGGATGTCAAACTCATGGCCCTCCAGATGTTGCAAAACTACAACTCCCATCATTCCCTGATAGCTGTAGTATGCCCAGGCATGATGGGAGTTGTAGTTTTGCAACAGCTGGAGGGCCACGAGTTTGACATCCCTGATTTAACTGGATAGGCCAACTATCTAATGTGTATGAGGGCTTCTTGATTCTCTCCCATTCAGGACGATAAGGATCGGGCTGCTAAATTTCAACATGTCCTATGCATTTGTCTTTGAGGAGATAAGGCGTGGCCAGAGGAGTCGGCAGCAGCCTTATCACCATTCAGAAAACTACCTTGCTTAGTCCAACTGAGCAGGTATGTGTACTGAGGAGAGGGATTAGGAGAGAGAGCGTTGTCAGCCAAACAAGCATTCAGCCAACAGGTATTTCATGTACAAAGCCAGCCCAACCCCTTACAGGGGTATTCCCATCTTTTTATGTTATTATATATTATTGGGATATGTCACATTATGATTATTATCAGTCCAACCCTTGGAACCCATCATGATCACATAAATGGGGCTGTGTTGCAGGCTCATTCTTGCACACAGGGTGTTTCCTATTCAGTAATGAATGGTAGATCTGATGACATCACAACACATATATACAAAGACACAACATATGCATAAAAATTCATACAGTACACTTTACAGTATCTTACAAAAGTAAGTACACCCATCACATTTTTGAAAATATTGCGGTACAATTAGTCCCGCAGGTGACCCGACGTGCACAGCATCATTGTAATCTATGATCTATGATGCTGTGTGTTCCATGCGCACAATCAATGCTGCTCCGGGACATATGGCCCGCTCACGGACCGTATGTCTCGGAGGGCATATGGTCATGTGCAAAGGCCCTAAACCAGCATCACAAATCTTCTCCCTCAGTACAACATATTGAACTTTGAGAGTATCTGTAGAATATGAAAAAAAATTATTGACAAATCCAAACATGGCTTGTCCATAGGACTTGTCTTCATTGTCTAATCACTGGAGATTTGATTATTCATAACACTTAATGTGAATTTGTCATAGGTACAAGCCTTATGTCCCTGAAATAAAAATATGTAGATCTGGCGACTGGCAACTGCTTGGTTGTCTTAAGCAGAAAGAATGGGGCTGCTTAAAGTAATGGCCCCAGTTGCAACACTAATAAGCTTATAAATGCAACTGAAAGCAGTATCTACAGACAAACTGTTCATCAAGCGATTCATGGCCTGCCATGGTCAAGCACATACATACACCTATGGTCAGTATGCTCGGCAGAACACCAGTTCGATGCTCGGCACATCGCGGTATTCGGCTGAATACCGCATGTGCTCGAGCGCCATGCTCGAGTCTCTGCCCGCATGTTTCTTGGCTGCCTTGCAGCCAATAAACGTGCATGTAAGTACTGCCCTCACTGTAATGCCATAGCCATGTTGGCTGCTGGCATTATAGTGATTGGCTGGCCGAAACGCGTCATCAGGTGCTATATAGCACCAGATGACGCATGTTCAGCTCATTCTTAGTCAAGGAGAGCTGTGCTGAGGAAGGCACAGACAGTGTAGGGAGTGATGTAAGAATAGTTTTACCACCAAAACTTTTCAGAGACCCAAAAGTCCTTTTAAGGACTATTGTGTGTGGCAGCAGCAACCTGCGCTAAATTGCTAAAACTTTACAGACCCTAAAGTCCTTTTAACCCCTTAAGGACCGAGGACGTACCGGTACGCCCTATTTCCCGAGTCCTT